>NW_015374258.1:1430-3357 GCF_001272555.1 Dufourea novaeangliae | reverse complement strand
GCTCCCACCTCGTGGAGGTGCGTGATAGGCATATGGTCCTAATGGAACCTTGGGAGCCACCTTACAAACTGGGCTCCATGAAGAGGATGGGGTCGTTTTCGAGAGTCGTAGCTACATGGAGTGGTGATGAGCAATACAGGCATTTAGGCCCTTAGCCTCTCCCGCTCCGGTCGTGCATCATACCTCCTATTGGTACCCGCCGGTAACGTGGCTGTTTCTCCTGTTATGTCACCCCTTTATGGGTCTCTGACTTTGGAAGGAGTCACGGCTAAATGATGCACGACAATACGGCTCTTGGGGGCTGCCAACCCTCTCGAACCATAACTAGCTGGCCCGAAAAATAAAATAGCCTCGGATGGTAATAATAGCGAAAGGCCCACTGGCTCTTTCGTCCCAGCAACTACGCCCCATCTAACGCAATCCCCCCTAGCCTCTGACTCCACGCCGGTTTACCAATGCGAGTTCCCACACTGCACGCGTTCCTTTAAGACTGCACGAGGCCTAGGTATGCACCATAGAAAGGGACATCCAGATTGGTACGACTCTCGAGTAAATATTCCCGCCAAGAAGAACAGGTGGAATGCCAAGGAGGAGTCGATCCTTGCTCGTAAAGAGGCCGAATTAACCCAGAGCGCACAAAATCTATAAACCAGGCTCTACACCAAGCCTTCCCTGAACGGACTCTAGACGCTATTAAAAGTCTTCGCAAACTACCAGCTTACAGAGCGAAAGTCGCATCCTTTCTACATACCTCGCTTTCCACACCACCCGGACACAACGTGCCAGACCTTCTTGAAACCGCCACATCCGATACCTACCACATTGTTGAATACCTTAAGAAACTTCCACCATGCAATAATACTAAATTCCAACAACCAATACTCAATAGAATCTGTGAACGTGTCCATCTAGCGCCTAAAGACGAAACACACGAAAAGCTATGCCTCTACTTAAGATCTATTTTTCCACCTGTAGGCCCTACCAGGGCTAGAAATTGTCCCCATACCATCAGGACACTATCTAAGAAACATCAAAGACGAGTAGACTATGCTAAAACTCAAGACCTATGGAGGAAAAATCGTTCACGGTGCGTTAAGGAAATCCTCAGTGACATCGAAGCTGTTACTTACCCACCTCAAGAACATATGGGAAGCTTTTGGTCCACTATCATGTGCAATGAAGCCAATATTTCACCTGGAACTGAACCATGTGGAACCATCCACGAAGGGCTATGGAAACCCATTACGCCCGAAGAAATCGAACGATCTTATTTAAGAAATGGATCAGCAGTAGGTCCTGACGGTATTTCTCCTCGATTATTTAGGAGCATTCCTACAGAGGTAGTAGTTAAAATATTTAACCTATTCTTGTTTCTAGGCAAAACACCACCTTTCCTCTTAGAAGCTAAGGCTACCTTCATCGCGAAGAAGACAGGAGCCTGTGAACCTGCTGATTTTAGACCAATCACTGTATCGTCAGTAATTATTCGCAGCTTTCATAAAATATTGGCCAACCGATTATCCAAAAGTCTGCCCTTCGATCAACGGCAACGCGCCTTTCGCGCAGCAGATGGTTGCTCTGAAAACATTTTTCTTCTTGATCTTGCATTACGTTACCACCATCGTAAATTCAAGCCGCTTTTCCTTGCATCACTCGATATTTCTAAAGCGTTTGATCCAGTGTCACACTGTGCTATAGCCGATACTCTGTTATCTATAGGCGCACCGCCCATCTTTGTGCAATATGTAAAATATATCTATGAGGCAGGCGTCACACGTCTCTCGTGTCCCGACTGGACTTCCGACCCCATTCGACCACGCTGCGGCGTCAAACAGGGAGATCCATTATCTCCTATTCTATTTAATCTTATCCTTGACCGCCTTCTGCGACTGCTTCCCTCTGATATAGGCGCTGACATCGATGGTTC
>NW_015374258.1:0-796 GCF_001272555.1 Dufourea novaeangliae | reverse complement strand
GAGAGTTTGCCCGGTTTGGACAATTGCTTTTATAGTGTTTTTCCCCCTTCCTTTGTTGAAGGACGGGGAAGATACGGGGTAGCAACAAGCTATTGTTCGTCAGGGAATCCTCGAGTCGTCGTGGCCGAGTTTCGATATTGCTGATCCGTCCGGTCCGTCGGTCAACGTCCCGTCGGTCAACGTCTCGTCGGCCTACATTACGAGGACTCTCGACTACGCGCGTAGCTTGACGTGTCGCTGATTTAACGATTTTCGATCGGTCTTCGTGTTGCGTAGTAATGTAGTAAAAATGTGCAAGGAAAAGAGGTAATGTTCCTAACGGGGATATAACATAACGTTGAAATTGGCTAAAAATCCATATTTCGAAATTCATTACGTTAGCGATGGGATTTTGAAATATTATCACCAGTCGACGAGATACGGTTCGAAATCGATGGATGATTTCTCAATATCTCGATCATTTCAAGTTCCAGAGAGTTCAGAACGTAACAGTGCATCGTTTCTAAACGCGTTCTACGCGAATCTAACGTTGAAATTGGCTGAAAATCCATATTTCGAAAATCATTACCTCAAGGATGGGATTTTGAAATATTTTCACCAGTCGACGAGATACGTTGAAATTGGCTGAAAATCCATATTTCGAAATTCATTACCTTAGCGATGGGATTTTGAAATATTTTCACCAGTCGACGAGATACGGAACGAAATCGAAGGATGATTTCTCAATATCTCGATCATTTCAATTTCCAGAGAGTTCGGAAAGTTACAGTGCATCGTTTCTAAACGCGTTCTACGC
>NW_015374257.1:0-327 GCF_001272555.1 Dufourea novaeangliae | reverse complement strand
AGTTGCAGGTGGCCATCAGGAGGGCCAAGGCGGGAGCGTGGGACGAGCTCCTCGGGACTCTCGGCGGTGACCCATGGGGCGCCCCTACCGCATCGTCTTAGGGCGACTGCGGCCGGCTGCCCCCCCGGTCACCGAGAGCCTGGACCCCCCATGCTCGGGCAGGTGGTCTGGGTTAGGACGATCCGGAGGAGGGTCGCCGGCCGCTCGAGCCGGCGGACCCCGTGGAGTGGTCCGCCGAATGGGGGGTCAGCGACGGGGAGCACACCGTGGCCGTCGCGCGCCTCGGAGGCCGTAAAGCTCCGGGGCCGGACGGCATTCCCGGTAGGG
>NW_015374256.1:0-591 GCF_001272555.1 Dufourea novaeangliae | reverse complement strand
TATTTCAATCGGTCCCCGACCCGGACAGCCGCGTCGCCCACTCGGATCCAGGCCTGGGGGGTCGCCGGGACAGAGGCAGCCCGTGAAACAGGACTACCTCCGTCTTGACCGGCGAGATCCCCAAGCCCAAGGCCTTTATCCTTTTGGCAACCATTGCCACCGCTACCTCCACCATACGGCTGGCCCTGGTCACGTCCCTCCCGACACCGATGATGAGCGTGTCGTCCGCATAGCAGACGACACGCACACCGGGTGGGAGGGGCCCGCACAACGCCGAGTCGTACCCCAGGTTCCACAGAAGTGGGCCCAACACGGACCCCTGGGGCACTCCTCGGCGGACCCTTCGTCGCACCATAGTACCCCCTCGACGGGGGTACTCGACCTCTCTGTCCGCGAGGTAGTCCCGGATCACGGCCCGCAGATACGGGGGCACTCCGTTGAGCGCCCCGCGTATCGCGTCCCAGCGGAGGGTGTTAAAGGCGTTGGCCACGTCCAGGCTCACAGCCAACGCCCCCCCCCCCCCGGAATACCGCCAGCTCCGCGACGGCACGGACGCGCTCGACAGCATCGAGCGTCGACCGGCCCCCGCGG
>NW_015374255.1:13131-15297 GCF_001272555.1 Dufourea novaeangliae | reverse complement strand
CAGATTTCTCTGTGTTCTGTCACGACCAGGAGTCCAAACTCTTACCATCTCAGCCCAAACATTTTCGATCAGATTGAAATCGGGAGACCGCGCTGGCCAATCGAGGATACAAATCTCCGGATGGTGGTCGAACCACTGCTTGACAATGTGTGCGGTATGGACGGCAAAATTGTGAACCAAAAGAAATGTTGGCATGTCTTCTTCAGAGTGTACATCTCGGGGACTTGGGAGGAATATGTTCTCCAAAATGTCTACATTGTTATATCCTGTATTCTCAGAACCTTTTTTCATTGCATACCTTTATCATATTACTTTCAAACGCGAAGAACGAGCGAAAACCGTTAATTCAGCGACACGTGGAAGCAACGGGCGTGGTTGTCCTTCTTCGAGACGCTGACGGAAACGTCAGCGATTCTAGAACTCCGCTTCGGCGACCATCGTGAATCATAGCCTGTTGCTACCCCGTATCTTGCGCGTTTTCTAACAAAAGAAAGGAGGGAAGAACTTATAAAAGGATTGTTCAAAACCGGGGAAGCACTCAGTATTCCGGCTCTCATTTACATCGTGACAGGTTCGGCTCGTGTGTCATTCTTCTACGCCTTGTTCGTTCGCTCTTCGACAATCGCGCTCCGCTTTAATCTGTTATACGCGAGAGCGGGCTGAGCGACAACGGTCACTCAGCTTTTCAGTTCTGGTTTCGCGACGATATCTCTTCCTTGTGCGACGCGACCTCGCGATTACGCGTGGTCTACAGACGAGTTTTATAAGACACCGGACCGCGAAGTGCAACGTCCGAGACGGCGATAACGTATCCCGCAGTGCCTAAACCCTGTATCACGGCTCCGAGCGCCAGCGAGTCTGCCGCCCTTTCAAGGACCCGAAATCCCGATAGAACCGACTAAAGCGACACGAACCAATCATTCATCTTCATCACCATTGGTATGTTAAGACTTATTTGTATCTTGTATTTTATTTTTAATTGTTAGAATATATCATTATTATTATTGTAAACGAGAGTGATTTCCTATTCCTCCCGTTCCAAATCTAAACCGCGTACTTCACCGGTAAGTTTAGATACGGCGTGCTTTAGCACCTTAAAAGAGCCAGGACCCGAAATTATAAGTAGAGTAACGACCGCAACGCGGGACGTAACAACAAACTCCTCCGAATTCATACGTGGTGACATTTCCATCAGTTCATCAGAATAATGCGCATTGATCCAACCCCACAATGCACACGTGATGCGCCCACTTCGCTCGAGAGGGATGACATACCTCGGATCAAGCCGTCGATTGGCTGGTCGCCACACGTACGGTCTTCTGTCGGTTGACGAGCAGAACACCTTCTTCCGTGGATGTCGTTGACTATTGCAGAGCAAAGCCAACGCGAGCATTGCGATGACTTTGGCTCAATGCAATTTTCCGAGAGGGCCGATGATATTACAAGCCGGCCTCACGGAGGCGGCGTCTACCGGTCCACTCGGAAATCGGCAGGTTTAATGCCAAAACAACGTCTCCCATGGCAGCAAAACGATTTTCATCCATTTGTTGGACAAGAATGTTGTCCTGCAACACGGTGGTTCTCGTCGGCAAATTCAAACCCTTACGGTGGTTCTCCAATGCCTCTGTACCTCCTTGACTCCACTTCCTAATCCAAAATCGCACGTCTCCTCACTGCAGGGAATACATGTACTAATCTGTTGGACGGTCCAATCAGATTCAAAAAACGCGGATATACGGCCCCTATCAACCGGTGATAAATTAGGGGCCGTCACGAAACTCTAAACACACGACGAACACGATATTAAACAACTGCTTTGGACTGAAGAGCAAGGAAGAATGATTTGTTCTAACAGAATGCTAGCATGTGAGTTGTGGTAGACTTCATTTGTTTTTGGAGGTAGCGTATCACTCCGCCAAGACGCGGGGGATAAACAAGGATGGTGCCAGGGGGGGGGCAAGGCTGGATCAGGTTTTCACAGCGAGGGGTGCGTAGGGGTCTTCGGGCTCCTACGTGACATTCTGACCTGCGTCAAAAACCACGATGGAGCCGATGTTCGACCTATAATCAGGCGACACTTCGGTGTCGTCTGCTGCGGTGAACTTCGGCGAAGTCGGCGGGCCCTGTCTGGTCAAATCCACTTACACCACCTCCACGTGGTGCCCC
>NW_015374255.1:7983-10500 GCF_001272555.1 Dufourea novaeangliae | reverse complement strand
GCCGAGCATGCCCCTCGCTGCGTTCGGGGCGCTGCTGGACGATATACGTGACGTGGTGTCCCGTGGTCCGGCGCGCCCGACGTTGGTCCAGGGCGATTTCAACGCGAAGTCCACCCTGTGGGGAAGCCCCGGTACCGACGCGCGGGGGGATGCCGTGCAGGAGTGGGCGGCAGGACTGGACCTCCGGTTGCTCAACCGGGGGTCCGTGAGCACGTGCGTGCGGTGGCAGGGCGAGTCCATTGTGGACTTGTCGTGGGCAACGTCCGCCGCCGCGCGTCTCGTGACGGGGTGGAGGGTGGCGGAGGAGGTGGAGTTGCTGAGCGACTACCTCCACATCCTGATGGATGTATCCGCCGCCCGACAGGACCGCCCCCCTGCCGCCGGCCGACAGCAGCGTAGGTGGGCGCTCGGACGTTTGGAGGAGGACGCCCTGATGGCCGCCTCCCTCGCCGTGTCCTGGCCGGAGACTCCGGCCGGGCCGGTCGCGGGCGTCGATCGGGAGGCCGAATGGCCCCGAGGCGAGCCTCGTTCTGGTGGAGCGGCGCCATCGCCGAGCTTCGTTGCACGTGCACCGAGGCGCCTGGTTGTACGAGGACTACCGCCGGGCGAGGGTGGCGCTACAGGCGGCCATCAGGAGGGCCAAGGCGGGAGCTTGGGACGAGCTCCTCGGGACTCTCGATGGTGACCCATGGGGGCGCCCGTACCGCATCGTATTGGGACGATTGCGGCCGGCTGCCCCCCCGGTCACCTAGAGTCTGGACCCCGCCGTGCCCGAGCGGGTGGTCGGCGCCCTCTTTCCGGACGATCCGGAGGAGGGTCGCCGGCCGCTCGAGCCGACGGACCCTGTGGAGTGGTCCGCCGAATGGGGGGTCAGCGAGGGGGAGCTCGCTGTGGCCGTCGCGCGCCTCGGAGGCCGTAAGGCCCGGGGCCGGACGGCATCCCCGGTAGGGCTTTGCGTTAACGAGAGTGATTTCCTATTCCTCCCGTTCCAAATCTAAACCGCGTACTTCACCGGTAAGTTTAGATACGGCGTGCTTTAGCACCTTAAAAGAGCCAGGACCCGAAATTATAAGTAGAGTAACGACCGCAACGCGGGACGTAACAACAAACTCCTCCGAATTCATACGTGGTGACATTTCCATCAGTTCATCAGAATAATGCGCATTGATCCAACCCCACAATGCACACGTGATGCGCCCACTTCGCTCGAGAGGGATGACATACCTCGGATCAAGCCGTCGATTGGCTGGTCGCCACACGTACGGTCTTCTGTCGGTTGACGAGCAGAACACCTTCTTCCGTGGATGTCGTTGACTATTGCAGAGCAAAGCCAACGCGAGCATTGCGATGACTTTGGCTCAATGCAATTTTCCGAGAGGGCCGATGATATTACAAGCCGGCCTCACGGAGGCGGCGTCTACCGGTCCACTCGGAAATCGGCAGGTTTAATGCCAAAACAACGTCTCCCATGGCAGCAAAACGATTTTCATCCATTTGTTGGACAAGAATGTTGTCCTGCAACACGGTGGTTCTCGTCGGCAAATTCAAACCCTTACGGTGGTTCTCCAATGCCTCTGTACCTCCTTGACTCCACTTCCTAATCCAAAATCGCACGTCTCCTCACTGCAGGGAATACATGTACTAATCTGTTGGACGGTCCAATCAGATTCAAAAAACGCGGATATACGGCCCCTATCAACCGGTGATAAATTAGGGGCCGTCACGAAACTCTAAACACACGACGAACACGATATTAAACAACTGCTTTGGACTGAAGAGCAAGGAAGAATGATTTGTTCTAACAGAATGCTAGCATGTGAGTTGTGGTAGACTTCATTTGTTTTTGGAGGTAGCGTATCACTCCGCCAAGACGCGGGGGATAAACAAGGATGGTGCCAGGGGGGGGGCAAGGCTGGATCAGGTTTTCACAGCGAGGGGTGCGTAGGGGTCTTCGGGCTCCTACGTGACATTCTGACCTGCGTCAAAAACCACGATGGAGCCGATGTTCGACCTATAATCAGGCGACACTTCGGTGTCGTCTGCTGCGGTGAACTTCGGCGAAGTCGGCGGGCCCTGTCTGGTCAAATCCACTTACACCACCTCCACGTGGTGCCCCCTGGGACCCTTGGCGGCTTCGGCTGTCAAGTGTGCTAACGGTGTAAGTGGTAGGAGAGGAGGGAGTTTATATTAAAAAATATGAATAACACACGTATTGAGAAGAACGTTACTGCTCCAGGGGATCTCGGTGCCCCAGGAGCCGGCGCAGGTGTGGTGGTAAAGCAGGCCACACCTGTGTCGTTATCTGACGACTGCAGGGCCCGCTTGGTAGACCACCAGGCCAGCGGTGCCTTAATGGTTACTGGCGAAGGAGGGGGTAGCAATACCCCCTCAGAGGCGGTGCCCGGCCCGGCCCTGGAGCTCCAGCTCCAGGCGTGTCAACCGGGCTGTCGAAATTAGCGACGGCGAGGACGTGGACTCCGACGGGTCCGCGATGTCCGCCTCGTCGGTGCGCTTGGG
>NW_015374255.1:6545-6918 GCF_001272555.1 Dufourea novaeangliae | reverse complement strand
CGGGCCAGGGCCGCGGCGCCGGCGCGAGGAGGGGCGGCTGGGCGTCCGCCGCGTGCCCCCAAGAGGGCCGCGGTGGCGCTCACGGTTGCCCTGGGCAGCTCGACCTATTATGCGGAGGTCTTGCAAAAGGCGAAGTCCGGCGTCCGCCTGGCGGACGTCGGCATTGTGGACCTCCGCTACCTCAAGGGCCAGACCGGGGCCTCGATCCTGGAGGTCCCGGGGCCGGAGGGGGCTGCCCGGGCGGACGCCCTCGCGCGACGTCTGGAGGAGGTGTTCCGCGGGACCGACGTGCGCGTCAGTAGGCCCGTCAAGACCGCCGAGGTGCGGTTGACGGGCCTGGACGAGTCGGTCACCGCGGAGGCTGTGGCGGGGG
>NW_015374255.1:4975-6510 GCF_001272555.1 Dufourea novaeangliae | reverse complement strand
CCGCTGCCGAGGTTCGGGTCGGCGTCGTTAGACGCAATCGATCCGGCCTCGGCGGGGTGTGGGCCAGGTGCCCCGTGGCCGTGGCAAGGAGGCTGGCGGTCGCCGGCCGGTTGCTGGTCGGGTGGTCGTCAACGCGGGTGGAGGCGCTCGCGGCCCGGCCACTCCGGTGCTTCCGGTGCCTCGGGGAGGGGCACGTCCGTCGCGGCTGCCCGTGTGACACGGACCGCGGCGGGCGGTGCTACTCCTGCGGAGGCGCCGGCCACGTGGCCCGGGAGTGCGCTGAGGCCCCCAAGTGCTCGGTTTGTACCGACCTTGGTCGGCCGGCCGTGCACCGTTTGGGGGGAAAGGGCTGCGCGCCGCCACCGTCGCGGCGGAGCAGACGGGGCGGGGCTGCGGCGGTGCCGGGCACGGGCAGGGGTGCGGCGGTGACGCCGAGTGCGGCTAATGTGCAGCCGCGGGGAGATCGGCCGGCGCAGGCGCCGGTCGATGAGGAGGGAGGATCCGGCCGGGGGGAGGCCATGGACCCGGCCTAGTGTTCATTCCCCCCACTCGGATCCTCCAGGCCAACCTCAACCACTCGGCCCGGGCTCAGGACTTGTTCCTACATAGCCTGGCCGAGCTTGGTGTCAACCGCCCGGATTGGGCGGGGGACGCGTTGGACTCCGTGGCGGCGGTGAGCGACGGAACCGTGCCCATGAGCGTGGTTGCGCGGGGGTGCGGTTTCGTCGCGGTGCGTGGCGGGCGCCTGACGGTGGTCGGTGTCTACGCTCCGCCGAGCATGCCCCTCGCTGCGTTCGGGGCGCTGCTGGACGATATACGTGACGTGGTGTCCCGTGGTCCGGCGCGCCCGACGTTGGTCCAGGGCGATTTCAACGCGAAGTCCACCCTGTGGGGAAGCCCCGGTACCGACGCGCGGGGGGATGCCGTGCAGGAGTGGGCGGCAGGACTGGACCTCCGGTTGCTCAACCGGGGGTCCGTGAGCACGTGCGTGCGGTGGCAGGGCGAGTCCATTGTGGACTTGTCGTGGGCAACGTCCGCCGCCGCGCGTCTCGTGACGGGGTGGAGGGTGGCGGAGGAGGTGGAGTTGCTGAGCGACTACCTCCACATCCTGATGGATGTATCCGCCGCCCGACAGGACCGCCCCCCTGCCGCCGGCCGACAGCAGCGTAGGTGGGCGCTCGGACGTTTGGAGGAGGACGCCCTGATGGCCGCCTCCCTCGCCGTGTCCTGGCCGGAGACTCCGGCCGGGCCGGTCGCGGGCGTCGATCGGGAGGCCGAATGGCCCCGAGGCGAGCCTCGTTCTGGTGGAGCGGCGCCATCGCCGAGCTTCGTTGCACGTGCACCGAGGCGCCTGGTTGTACGAGGACTACCGCCGGGCGAGGGTGGCGCTACAGGCGGCCATCAGGAGGGCCAAGGCGGGAGCTTGGGACGAGCTCCTCGGGACTCTCGATGGTGACCCATGGGGGCGCCCGTACCGCATCGTATTGGGACGATTGCGGCCGGCTGCCCCCCCGGTCACCTAGAGTCTGGACCCC
>NW_015374255.1:4080-4727 GCF_001272555.1 Dufourea novaeangliae | reverse complement strand
CCCGGTAGGGCTCTGCGCCTGGCCCTGCGCGTCCTCGGGCCCCGGCTCGGGCGGCTGCTGGACGGCTGTCTGATGTCGGGGCGGGTCCCGCTTCTATGGAAGCGGGCGAGGCTGACCCTGGTCCCCAAAAAGGGAAAGCCCGCGGGTGACCCTTCGGCTTATCGGCCGATATGCCTCCTTGGCGAGGCGGGCAAGGTGTTCGAGCGTGTGCTCGCCGCCCGTCTCTCGAGGTGGCAGTCCGCCGGTGGTTCCGGACTGGCGGACTGCCAGTACTGGATCTGGCGGTCTCCCGGGGGCGGGGGGGTGGCGTTGGCTGTATCATTGGACATAGCCAATGCGTTCAACACCCTCCGCTGGGACGCGGTGCGCGGGGCGCTCCGGGACTACGGGGTGCCCCCGTATCTGCGGGCCGTCCTACGGGACTACCTGGCGGATCGGTCGATAGAGTACCCCTGTCGAGGGGGTGCTCTCGTGGGCCGGAGGGTCTGCCGAGGAGTTCCCCAGGGGTCCGTGTTGGGCCCACTGTTGTGGAACCTGGTGTTCGACTCGGCGCTGCGCGGGCCCCTCCCCCCCGGTGTGCGTGTCGTGTGCTACGCCGACGACACGCTCGTCAGCGGGCTGGGGAGGGACGTGGCTGGAGTCAGCCG
>NW_015374255.1:1830-2530 GCF_001272555.1 Dufourea novaeangliae | reverse complement strand
CCCCCATTGGGGGAGGGGGGGGGTGGGTGAAAAATCCCCCCCCCCCAAAAAAAAAAAAAAAAAAAAAAAAAAAAAGGATGGTGCCAGGGAGCGTTGAAATAAAAGAAGAACAGGCGCAACTTTTAGTTTAAAGAATGACTGAATTCGATAACACCAACGTTTAAGTTTAAACGAGAAAGTTAATAGTTCTCCACCGAGTCGATGTAATAAAATCACTTTTTATAATTTATAGGACAGTTGTTAAAACCGTACCCCTTGATACTTTACGTCATGTTTCCAACATGGCACTGATTTGATTGCAATATAATATTAGATATTCCGGCTCCGACTTTAAGGTATCTGCTATTATTTCGTAAACTATTGTACACAAAGATTAATTTGTTATAAGCTCATTTATAAGATCAAGTAAAATGCACAGCTAAAGCAACGGTTCTCCAAATATCAGAAATCGTTATTAAAACCATAATTGTAAAGAATGGTTTATTACTTCAGAAATAATCAAGAACTAATGGTAACAATTAAAACATGATACTGTATAAAGGTGTTACGTCCCGCGTTGCGGTCGTTACCTTATTTATATTTTCGGGTCCTGGCTCTTTTAAGGTGCTAAAGCACGCCCTGTCTAAACTTACCGATGATATACAGAATTAGGATATGGAACGGGAGGGATTGGAAATCACTCTCGTTTATAACAACAACA
>NW_015374255.1:0-700 GCF_001272555.1 Dufourea novaeangliae | reverse complement strand
AAAAAAAAAGAAAAGTATATGTGATAAATAAGATGCAAATAAATGAGATACTATAGGGCTTTAATTTGGGAGGGCGGGGCCGCTGCTTATTGTTCAGTTTGGGTCCCGGTGTCCGTTGTCCTGGCTTCGAACCTGGGCGGCGCCGCCCTCAGCCGTGGGTAGGCGGCTCGGTGTGCACGGGGTATCTCGAGGTATGCTCTCAGGCACCCCGTGCAATTTTCGTTGCCTCGTTCGGTCAATATTGGATCTCGGCAACGTGTGCACCGGGTCGCGTGCCACGCCCTATTTTCTGTGATTGAATAGTGCTGCGGAGCCCAGTGAAACTGTTGGAGGTCCTCATCCTCCTCCAGTTGTGCGCAGCTTCCACAAAGTAGTTCGTTGGTATTCGGGTTCACCAGGGCCTTGCCCTGTATGCATCTTCTGCCAAGGAACCCCGCTTGGTCCCTTGCTGGCAGGATTGCTTCGGCCAGTGATGATGGGCCCGGGGTCCTCCGGTCGTCGAAATACGGGTCCATTCGCAGCCTCGGGTATGTCGTGTGGTGTCCCATGTTGCCTTGGTATACTGGACGAATGTCTTGGTGTACTGGACGACTGCTGGCCAATTTGCTCCGGTTTTATTAGTTTCTCCCTCCTTGCCTCCGTCGGTCGGAGTCTTCGTCGTTAATGCTGACGGATGAGAAACGGTTGCTATCGGCGTTTT
>NW_015374254.1:11741-13076 GCF_001272555.1 Dufourea novaeangliae | reverse complement strand
AGCATACGCAATGGGAAGGTCTTTACCGATTTGTCCTTGGCTCAATACCGCCCCTACTGCATAATTTGACGCATCTGTGGTCATCAGGAATGGTTGATCGAAATTTGGAAATTGAAGCAATGGCTCCGAACAAATAATATCACGTAACTCCTCAAAAGCAGATTGAGTGATATCATCCCAAACAAAAGGAACATCCGCCTTTAAAAGTTGAGTCAGAGGTTTAGCAATTTTTGCCATTTGAGGAATAAAGCGTCGATAGTAACCAACTAGACCTAAAAACTGTTTTACATTTTTCCTGGTTTTCGGAATGGGAAAGAACTTCACAGCTTCGACTTTCTTAT
Source organism: Dufourea novaeangliae (assembly GCF_001272555.1). Classification (NCBI taxonomy): domain Eukaryota; kingdom Metazoa; phylum Arthropoda; class Insecta; order Hymenoptera; family Halictidae; genus Dufourea; species Dufourea novaeangliae. Next base: position 12,735 of record NW_015374254.1, on the reverse strand, counting down.
GATCAGGTTTTACTTCATCAGCAGAAATAACATGACTTAAATAAGTGATTTCACGCTGCAAAAATCTACATTCTTCAGGTTGCAATGTTAACCCTGAATTTTGCAAACGACTTAAAAGATTCCTCAGTTTTCGTGTATGTTCCTCTAACGAATTGGCGTACAAAACGATGTCATCCATATAAACAAAGAGTTCAACACCTTGCAGACCAGACAGAAGTAAGTCCATACACCTTTGAAAAGTTGCTGGGGCATTTTTTAAGCCAAAGGGCATTTTATTAAATTCATAATGCCCATTAGTTGTGGAAAAAGCAGTTTTTGACTTTGAATTTTCATGTACTGGGATCTGATGAAAGCCGGAAGCAAGATCAAGCGTACTAAAATATTTAGCTGCACCAATCTGATCTAATATATCAATTATGTTTGGGAGGGGATAAGCATCGCTGACGGATTTTTCATTTAATTTGCGATAATCTATAACCATGCGCCAACGAGGTTTACCACTGGAATCAGGTTTTTTGGGAACCACCCAAACAGGCGAATTATAAGGTGAGTCTGACGGTTGTATTATATCATTTTCTAAAAGAGAATTTATTTGTTTTTTAATCTCCTCTTTATGTATAGGAGGAAATCGATTTGGTTTTACATTTATCGGAATTTCGTCTGTTGTGGTAATTGTATGTTGAAGGATAGTAGTAGAGCTCAATTTATCCGATGGAAGATAAAATTGATAAGAGAATTTATTAACAATTTCCAAAATACTAACTCGCTCGGCTTCATTAAGACTATCTAATTCTAAAAGCTTAATTATTTGAGCCAATCTACATGATTCAGCTTTTGATTTATCTAAATTAGGATCTCCAGTACGAGATGAACGCGGTGAAGGTAGACTTTCCGAAAATTCCTCTAATTCAACGGGTGGTATCGTTACAACGGCGTGACTAGGAGTGGTATTGATTGCAAAAAGTTTAGCAAATCCATTTTTCTGTGTAACCAA
>NW_015374254.1:5381-11343 GCF_001272555.1 Dufourea novaeangliae | reverse complement strand
TGGTAAGCTACTGGACCTCTTTATTTGTATTTGAAAACAAGTTCGTTGGGTTGGGTGCTGGCAATCAACGGTTTGCTCCACGTCGCACCCTTGCGTAGAGGCAGTCCCTGGTTTAAATTATTTCGATAAGAAGTTGACTTACAGGATTGAGATGCGTCTTGATTTCGTTTCTTATAGCAAGATGTTACTGAATGTCCAGTTTTCTTACAAAAACTACACCTAATCTCATTCCGTTTAGGACCGGAAAATTTATTTGTTTTTAAAGGACAATTATCACATTCATGCTCACAGCTACCGCGATTAAAACTTCTCTGTTCATTCGCATTTACCGTAAACATTCTTGATTTGTTAATAGGAAATTTTGAGTTTTCACCGTCATTTTTTAATTCTACTTGACGCTGTAATTTAGAAGCCATTTTAATAGCAATTCTTAAGTCGTTAATATTATCTTTTGAAATCAATAACATAATAGTATCATTGCATAAGCCTCTTAAAAATCCAGATATCGCTTCCTCTACGAGTAAAGATTTTATTCCAATCAACTGTTCAGCGTTAAATTTTTCTCGCGCCGCTTCTAATCCTTGATCTAAAATTTAGTCCAAAAATATAGTCCCAAATTATTCGATAGTTTCGTAATCTTTTCGTCTTATTATTTTTAATTCCTCCTGCGCGACCTTAATACCAAAACTTAATTCATATGCATTTTTAATTAATTTTATCAAATCTTCTACGCTTTTCGGTTCCACAGTTCCAACTATTCTACTGTAATCACGCTTCTGTATTCTATTCCGAATTAAAGTCAATAAATAAAATTTATCATCCAGCCCAACTAATGAATCGGCGAGTCTTAATTGACTAACAAAATTAGTTACAGAGCTGGATTTCCCGTCAAAATGTGGAATGAAGCTCGAGATGAAATCGAATGACATTCGCAATGTGCCTTTCCGAGATCTACAGGATGAACAAGACGAGTTCATGTCCATTGCACTACCAACAGAAGTAGATCTAGAATCCGATACAGACATATTAGATTCACGAGGTGAAGAAGATGAGTTCTGCATCACACTCAGATCTCTTACTTGCGATACACAAGAAACTGATTCTACACCATGCGTTTCTGTCACTAGTTCCTCCACTTCGAAAGAACCACTACAATTCAAGCTTGTTTTTCGAACTTTCTTAGCCCTTTTGAATTTTTTTGCAAATGGTGGCATTTTCGCAATATAAATATATTAACAACGTTATGTGACGAACAACTTAATATATGTATATATATTAAATTCGAATAAACACAATTATTAAAACTAATACAACACGCGTTGAACAATTAGAAATTTTAAAATTGAAACGTCTCACGAATCTCTATCAGCGTGTGGTCTTCGGGGAAGATGAGCTTGTGGCGGCACTACCTTCCTTCCTACATTCGCCATCAGAGGTCTACCGAGTGGATACCTTTCCCGCAACTACCCGAAGCCTTCCTCGTTCGTATATATACGTCCTTAACCGACCATCGTATATCCCCGCATCTAAGGCAGGGTCTGCTCGAAAGCCTTACTGACGAGTCCACTAGCAGGCCCAGGACGAAACGCTCCCTCTCCCCTCTCCTTTCCTTTTCACATTCTCAAGTCCACAGTTCGCCGCCAAAAGCTTTCACGAATCTCCATCAGCGTGTGGTCTTCGGGGAAGATGAGCTTTCAGCGGCCACCGAAAATCACTCCTCTTCGGTATTCACCCAGGCTCTTGGGAAAACCGCTCAGAACCCAAGAGAAAAAGGATGCTAATTCGACGAAGTCCCAGTGATTCAAAATGTTCCTTGTGAGCCGGCGGGCCAAGTTGAAGATATACAAACTTTAGCGTATCCCACCGCTGTCACCAAATTTGTTGCGGTCTTTTCCAGGGATTTCTTTTAAAAGAGATAAATCAGGCGTGAATCCTCGCCCGTGGAGCCCTGGAGAACTCTGCTCATTAGGAAATTTTAGACTTCTTTTAAAGGAGGTTTTACTTTTTATTTTTAATTATTTTATAATTTCACTTTGTAACCTCGAAGTAAAATAAAAAAGTTAAAAAATATTGATTCAGGAAGCATTTAAAAAGAAGAAAATAAATGTTTTCCACTTCAATGTCTAAATTTTTTATTATATACATACATATTATGCTGTATACACATAAATTATTTTTACAATTAGATGTTACCCGCTAAAAACCACGAATTTGAATCCCCTGAAATTCTTAACTACCTCTTTTCAAAAGACTCTTTTGACATAATGAAACAATAACGTATTCGACGACGTCTACGAAGGACCTAATTAAAAGTCCCTTACCGTTGAAATAGCTTTTAGAAATTCATTACCGTTAGCTGTCAAAATTTCCGTCAATAAAGAAAATTTCCGGCAATAAAGGAATTTCCAAAATATTACAATGAGGCACATTTTAAATAGTTTTAAAAGACTATCGTACTTCGTTACTTTCGTTTGCTGCGAAACTTCTACTCAAAAGTGAGGAAGCGAAATTACAGAATAATTCAACAAAAAAAAGATAAGTTCATAGCAATCTTAATATTTTATCTTATGTTATTAAAATTACTATTTCAATTGTGTTTTTTTCTTTTCATATGGAGAAAAGCAAAAGACCATTCGGCATCTACGTGGACCAGCTGCAGCGGTTTTTAGCGGGTAACATCTAATTGTAAAAATAATTTATGTGTATACAGCATAGTATGTATGTATATAATAAAAAATTTAGACATTGAAGTGGAAAACATTTATTTTCTTCTTTTTAAATGCTTCCTGAATCAATATTTTTTAACTTTTTTATTTTACTTCGAGGTTACAAAGTGAAATTATAAAATAATTAAAAATAAAAAGTAAAACCGCTGCATTGGGATTTCAACAAGATCTCTTGACTGTTCACGCGCTTAGGTTGCGGGTTGCGGGCATCGCGTCGAGAACGTGAATTTTCGCCGCAGTCGTATTCGAACAGGATTTCCAAGGCAAGCAGTGATGCCAGAATCGTGGGTCGCTTTCCCCCACTCTTTTCTAAATATAGCTCACCGTCTCTCGAACGGCCTGCGCACATGGACAGGGCTGCGATATACTTACGTGTGTGTGCCAGCACGGTGGATGTAAAGTGGGGGTAGCCAGGACGTCAGCACACGAAATGATATCTGCGCACGCGCTCTGGTTGTTGGGAGTCGCGTTGGTAACGTAGATCTTACGGAAACACCCGAACGGGCCAGCTCACACGGATAGAAGCAAAGTATGCTTGTGTGGCAGAAACTATGGAATAAAGTGGGGGTAGCCAGGACGTCGTGGTGGTGGAACCAAGTTCCACGATTCTGGCATCACTGCGTGCGGCAGATCCATCGTGACCGCTGTTGCTACAGCATGTACACGACTCGTAGACAATAAAGTCTTTGTGCTATACACGTGGCAGTCTTATTTAACCTCCGCGCTACAGTGGCCGGGACGTAATATCCCTAGCGTCCCTCAACGCCACACTCCCAGCTACTCAGTCTCCCTCTACCGGCCTCTCGGTTTCCCTCCAATCCTTCAAATGTTTAGATTATTATAATCCCCCAAATGTGAGAACTAGTGCAATAATCCAGATAAGTTTTATTTATTTATATTTATATTAACTTTACATATCCTTTGTTTGTGTGTAGCACATTTATTTAATAGAATTTATCACCTTTTTGGAAATTTTGTTTTACATATATTTTTGTTTATAAATTTCATACATTTACTAATAATGCCACGGTGTTGCTGTGTTCCCAATTGTAAGGGAAATTATGATAGTACTTTAAAAGATAGCAATTATATATCTATATTTTCTTTCCTAAAGATGAGGAATTGTGGCAAAACAAAATATTCTGCCGCTTGCAGTCTGTATTTTGCAGAAAGTGCTATTCAAAGGTACCAAGGTATTCTATCACTCAATGGTGTACTGGAGAATGTTTTGTTGAGATGTCTAAGGCATATAGCGAATGCAGTACCATCCATTTTCCCCAATTTCTCTTCTTACTTTATAAAACATGTGCTACCACCAAGAAAGGATCCTATAAAGCGAGATCAAGAAATCATTGAAAGGAATGAAAATTTAGTCCAAGAATTTACTAATTCAGATTTAATTAGTAATTTCTCGGATTTAATAAATAATTATGAAGAAAAGCTTGTACTTTCAAACTGTTCGACTACTAAAATAACAAATTCAAAAATTTATTTTTGTATGCTCGTATGTAATGATAATTCTGACTTTTTGATTCTAAATACACAGATTGTGATTATGGCAACATGAAATTAGAAGTTTTTCAAGAAAGCAATGAAGTTTCATTCAATGATTTAAAGTGGGTACTGCCTATTGATAAGAAATTATCTAGGTGGTCTCAGCTTGAAAATTTATGAAGTAGATATAAAGTATTACAGAGTCCAAATTCTACCACTGAGTGTCTTATTGAAAAACATCTTGAGAAATCTGTAGAAGAACTTAATAAGGCATATATCATTGCAGAATCAATTGAATGTGCTTATACCAAAAATCTTGAAGCAGTAAGAGATCAAATAAGGCAAATAAAAAATAAAAAAAATAGATATAACTCTTGCATTATTATTATGACTTTTTCGTTATATTGCCAATCGTCAGCTGCATACAATTGCTTGTCCAATTGTGTTGTAGATGATTCCATTAAAATTTACATATCTGGTTATGGGTCCCATTCTGTTGCTAAAAAATTAAATTGCAATATATGTCGATTATTAATTGTGGAGGATAAAGGTAAAACTGTAGGCCATGTATATTCTGATCACTTACAAAGAGAAGACCTGTCTGTTCCCACTGAAGAAGTGATAACATCATTTATTCATATGTATGCAATAATGGAAGTGATTCGTTCGAATCGCGGAGGGTCACCGCGGTCCAAACGGGTTGCCGGGAACGTCCCGACGGGGACGCACAGTGAGAAAAATAACGCGCGTTTTGAGTGCGGACGCGCGGGTCGTAAATCCGGCGTTTCACGGAGACAAAGAGAGATAGGAAACGAACAAAGGCGCAGACGAAATTACTGAGAAATTTCAAGGACTGCTCAGTTTCGGAGGAGATCACTCAGTAAAGAGTGGCTTTCATCATCGCAGTACCACTTGAGTGGAAGTTGAGAATGGATGAGAAAGGGCAAGGAACAATCGGATAGACAATACGATAGAAGAATTGGAAGAAGTCACGACGGCACGGAAACGACGGGTTTCGCGATGCTCGTACTGATGATAGAAACGACGGGTTTCTGTGCCTTGTTCGCGAGAGCACGGAAAACGACAGGTTTTCGCTAGATGACTCTCGGGAGTTGTTAATGACGTGCAAGAAACAGCTCTAACGGTTGACAAGTTGATCGCTATCGGAGAGAACGAGGCGACTGAACTGATTTCGGGTGATCGAAATGAACTTGACGCGACACGATGTTGATTTGTTTGTCGACGCTCACGGTCACGGCGGCAGGTGGAACGCGGATGCCCCCGTCCCCCCTTGGCCGCGACACAAACATACACGGCCTTCGCACGATGAGCCGAATAGAATCGGCCGACCGAATACAAGTTCAAACAGGAAGCCATAATAAATGATGGCAATTTGAAATCTGAAAATCATAATCATATTTTATGTAAATTAACATATATTAGTATTTAATCAGATACACATATATCTTCATTCGTTTTAAAGGTTATAGCCGGATCAGGAGTCAAAAGTCCCTATTTAATGGAATGCAAAAATACTGTAAAAAATCCGATAGATAGTATTTACTGGGGCACATTTAATAAATTTTGCTCGCTTTTTACTTGATGTTTGGACTTAAAAATAACAAGATACAACATATTGTTGCGTGGACGCGGCATGACTTCCGAATAAATAAAGGCAATATTGATAAAAAGGAAGAATTATTTATTTGAAGTGGAGTACTTTTTTTTTTTTTTTTTTTTTT
>NW_015374254.1:3261-5037 GCF_001272555.1 Dufourea novaeangliae | reverse complement strand
CCCAGCGACCGGCCGAGAGGAGGGAGGGCTCAGGGGGCACCAGGCCCCCCCGCAGCCGGGGCGGCGGCCAGCCGCCGACCTCCGGCGCGCCTCGCCATCCTCCTCTCGATCCGAGAGGGGTCGGTTAACTCCCGACCCCTCTCGTCGTCCTCCTTCCGCGAGACCACGGTCTCACAGAAGGAGGACACTGCCCTCCACGACCCCTCGTCCCCCACCATGGCAGCGACCACGGCACGGAGCGAGAGGTCCCACCCGACCACCAGTCGGAGCACCCGTCTCTCTCGGGAGAAGGCAGGGCACTCCTCCAGTGCGTGCTGCGCGGAGTCGAGCTCCGCGCCACACTGGTGGCAGCCAGGCGTCTCCACCGTCCCCACCTTCCGCAGGTACTCCCCGAAACAACCATGTCCGGAGAGCACCTGCGTCAGGCGGTACGTCAACCGGCCGTGGCGGCTGTCCATCCATGCATCAAACACGGGTAGGACCGCCCCCACGGCCCGCTGCCGGGCGGCGACGCTGACCACCAGCTGGCGCCGCCACGCCTCCCTGGCGAGCCCCCCAAAGGCTCGCCTCCACCCCTCGACCGCCTCGGGCGGCGGGTCGATGCCCTCCCTGCGGTGTGCCTGCCGACGCCGATAAACCTCGGCGTCGACCACCGCCTGGAGCTCGAACGGCACGACCCGCGCCAGGACGACCGCCGCCTCATGCGACAGGGTGCGGTATCCGCGGGCGATCCTGACGGCCATGCGGCACTGGACACTGCGCAGCAGTTGCCGTGCGCGCCGGCATGTCGCCAGGTTAGGCGCCCATACGGGAGACCCGTAGAGCGCCATCGCCTGCACCATACCCGTGTACAGGCGGCGGACTCCCTCCCCCGGACCCCCGAGATTGGGCAAAAGACGACCCAGCAAGGTCGTCACGCCCTCGATCCGGGGGACAAGGCGGCCGAAGTGGCCCTCCCACCTCCACCGGCCGTCCAAGTCGAGGCCGAGGTACTTCGACCTCTCCCCGGCCCGGACGGCCACGTCGCCCACCCGGATCCAGGGCTGGGGCGCTCGTCGCGACAGAGGCAGTCCATGAAATAAGACCACCTCCGTCTTGGGCGGCGATATCCGCAGCCCCAGCGCCTGGATCCTCCTGGCCACCACGGCCACGGCGACCTCCACCATGCGGTAGACCCTGGTCCCGTCCCTCCCCAGCCCGATGATCAGCGTGTCGTCCGCATAGCAGACGACACGCACACCAGGAGGGAGGAGCCCGCGCAACGCCGAGTCATACCCCAGGTTCCATAGGAATGGTCCCAAAACGGACCCCTGGGGCACTCCTCGGCTCACCCCCTGCGCACAAATTATTTTTTTTTAAAAATTGGACCAAACGACTTGAGTTTTTTTGAGAAGCTAGCAGGATTAACTTATTAGATGACATGTTTTCGTTGTTTCGAAAAAATTACAATTGTTGGAATAGCGAAGAAAATAGTAAAAATATTAAGAAGTCCTTTTTTCAATTTTTTTCTGATCCTATAGTGAAAATTTAACAAATACCTCTTATACACTTAATTAAGATACGTACACGCCGAAAATTCCAGGGTATAAGTTACAAACTATTAAAAGTGGTTAGACTTACAAGTTAGAGTTACAAATAAGTTACAAAACTAAAAAACTCGTACTTTCGACTTATAAACCTGAAGATTTTTTACTACTTCGGTGCTCGTAGCTTCTTTGCTTTGACCGACGAATTTTGTTATGACTGGGCCCGATAATGGTGGCCTGACCTAGGTCA
>NW_015374254.1:0-309 GCF_001272555.1 Dufourea novaeangliae | reverse complement strand
CCGCCCAAACGGTGCCCGGCCGGCCGACCAAGGTCGGTACAGACCGGGCACTTGGGGGCCTCGGCGCACTCCCGAGCCACGTGGCCGGTGCCTCCGCACGTGTAACACCGCCCGCCACGGTCCGCATCGCACGGATAGCCGCGACGGACGAGTCCCTCCTCGAGGAACCGGAAGCACCGAAGTGGCCGGGCCGCTAGCACCTCCACCCGCACCGACGACCACCCGACCAGCAGCCGGCCGGCGGCGGCCAGCCTCCTTGCCACGGCAACGGGGCACTTAGCCCACACCCCGCCGAGGCCGGATCGATTG
>NW_015374253.1:13405-25404 GCF_001272555.1 Dufourea novaeangliae | reverse complement strand
GCTCCGACCGACCCGTCCGGATCGTCGCTTCTCTTATAGATACCGAGCGGCCGCCAGGGACGCCGGCGGCGGCCTATCGAACGCCCGCACGCTTACGGTGGCATTATGCCGCAACAGCGGGTGATCCGGCAGGGCTGTTGTCTCAGCCGGACAACCGCTCGAGCATACCAACAGAGACACACCCATAGGACGAAATCTACAACAAATGTTGAATCATTATTAATTAATAAAAGTGTTGAAACGATGCACTATAACGATTTGAACTCTCTGGAACTTGAAATGATCGAGATATTGAGAAATCATCCATCGATTTCGAACCGTATCTCGTCGCCTGGTGAAAATATTTCAAAGTCCCATCGCTCAGGCATTGAATTTCGAAATATGGATTTTCAGTCAATTTTAACGTTACATTCGCGTAGAATACGTTTAGAAACAATGCACTGTAACGTTCTGAACTCTCTGGAAGTTGAAATGATCGAGATATTCAGAAATCATCCATCGATTTCGAACCGTATCTCGTCGACTGGTGAAAATATTTCAAAGTCCCATCGCTAAGGTAATGAATTTCGAAATATGGATTTTCAGTCAATTTTAACGTTACATTCGCGTAGAATGCGTGTAGAAAGGATGCACTGTAATGTTCTGAACTCTCTGGAACTTGAAATGATCGAGTTTAGAAATTTTGGAAAAGTTAGGAATAAATCGACGATAATATCCTGCTAAACCAAGGAATTGTTTAATATTCTTTACATTTCTTGGTCTTGGAAAATTCTGTATTGAAATTAATTTCTTACTATCAGGTTTAACATCTTCCTCACTAATTATGTGCCCTAAATATGTGACTTCGTGCCTTAAAAACTCACATTTCTCTGGTTGTAACTATAAATTTGCTTCTCGTAATCTATTCATTAATTTTTCAAATTTTATCTCGTGTTCTCGTAGTGAGCTTGAATACAATACAATATCATCTATATAAACGAATAACTCAAATCCTTGTAAACCAGTTAATACTACATCCATTAATTTCTGAAACGTTGCTGGAGCGTTTTTTAATCCAAAAGGCATTCTTAAAAATTCATAATGACCATATGGGGTCGAAAATGCGGTTTTTTCTGCATCAATGTCGTTCATTGGTATCTGATGAAATCCAGACGATAAATCAAATATACTAAAATATTTCGCGCTGCCTAATTGATCTAATATTTCATTAATATTCGGTAAAGGATATGCATTTCCTATTGTTTTTTCATTTAAATTGCGATAATCAATAACTAATCTCCAACGCTTGTTTCCATGAACATCATCCTTTTTCGGTACTATCCATAATGGAGAATTATACGGCGATACAGATGGTTTAATAATATTCTTTCCTAATAATTCTGAAATTTGACGATTAATTTCCTCTTTATGTACCGGTGGAAATCTATATTGTTTAATATTAACAGGCTGATCATCTATAGTTCTAATCCTATGTTTAACAAAACTAGTGGCTGATAATTTTTCTTCTGGCAAATGGAATACGTCACTATGTTTAAAAATCAATTCCTCTATGCATATGCGTTCTTCGTCGTTTAAATGATCCAATCGTAATAATTCTTTTAATTTGGCTATTCGGAGATTTTCCGATGCGTTAACGTTATAAACTAACCTATCTTTAGCATTTAATTTTAAAATAATATTTTTATTAGTTTTTCTACTATCATCATTTATTTTATTTAAGGAAATTTCTTTTTGTGAGTTTGAAAATAATGGATCTGAGTCTTTGCTCGTGTCCCTTGAAAATCGTTTATCAATTGGTAAGCTTGAATCTTGCAAAATAACATTTGTTTCAATGTTTAAAATATTCTCGAATGGAGATGAATTTAATTTAGACTTCCTGGAGCCTCTCTTTGAATTTATGTAAATTTTATTTTCCGTGTTAGATTTTTTAATAGTTTCAATAATAATATTAGTGTTGAATTTCTGGCGAGTTCGCGGGCCACGTGGTCGAAATGATTTGACGCGGAGTTTATTTTAACAAACGCACTGATATTTATTATTATTAGCAACACGCTTTACTTGCTGTAACGCAACAAATTTAAATATAATACAACGATTACTTAATTTCACTTTTGATACTTTCGGTTCGGTACTCATCCAGATAAGGAAGAAGGAAGAAGAAGTCACACTCGTTACACATTCGATATATATACATACGTCGTTAGTAGGTACCAAGCGTGCCAACTCCCAAGTCACGCATACCTATAGCGACTGTGGTGATTTTCATTCTAACAATTAGGATCCTTGTCCTTTTCAACAATAATAATGGGATCGTTGCCCGCTTCAATGGAAAAAATGGGATCTTTGTCCGCTTCAATAATAAAATTGGGATATGTGCCCGAAAAAGATATACTCAGTTTTATGCAAAATGTCTTTGATAATAAAATTAGTGTGAAGTGCCGTAAACTCCTTTTCAATAATATTTTCTTCAATAATAGGCCCGTCCATTTCCGAAATTGCATTTTGAGCATTTGACTGAGAAACAAAATCTGGTGTCGTAAGATTAAGAACATCAAATTGATCTTCGCGAGCGGGTCCGAGAAGCCCTAAGGAACCGGATTATTCATCGATCATCACCAATTGCGTTTCTAAATTTTCTTCGACCCGATTAATAAAAGAATCGTGCTTTTCTTCGACGATTTCTTCTTGAAACTCTAACACTTCTATCGTTGGAATAAATAAACTTACATCTTTTTCATTAGTATTATGAACTTTAAAATAACATTTACCATTTTGATTTTTAACTGCACAATTTCCTAAAAACATTCCCTCGCCTGCTTCTAGACGCGGTAAATAACCTTCTTTAATATTTGTATTTGCAATATATGCATACATAACAGCTGTTGATCTTGCTGGAATAATGATAGTTTCTTTTATAAAAGGAATATCATGTCCTAAAAATTCTAAAATTTCTTCTTTATAATTAATATTAGCTTGTGTAACTTTGAAAAAATCAGAGCCTAATATACCCGACTCTTTAATAGGAAAATCGTCTGATACGACGTGAAATTGGTATGTTTTACCTGAAATATTTAATTTAACAGAACCTAATGTAAAGGTATTTTCGTGTGTAATACCGGATAATTTTAATATTTCATACTCGTCAATTGGTATGCAACTAAATAAACAACTTTCTTTAAATAAATTTGGTTCTGAGCCTGAATCTACTAAAAATACTTCTTCATTGTGTAAAAAATAAGAATTCAATTTAACCGTAGGAATCTTGTAACTGCTTAAGCATACAGTTGTTATTCTGTATTTTGCACTCCTTTCTTTATGTGACTTGCCTGACGCGTAGGGTCGGGGTTCTCTCGTGACGCGTCCTTCAACGGAAGACCTGGCCCGTTTCCCGAATTCCGAGAATTCATTGCTGCCAACGTTCTACATTCTTGGACTAAATGTCCATTGCGCTTGCAATACTTGCAATATTTCCCAAAGTTATGATTTTCATTTAAAACATTTCCGTTTTTCCGTTGCGGATTTTTAAAACAAAAGTCAGCTGTGTGACCAATTTTACCACAATAACTACATGGCTTATTGCGAAAATCATTATTATTAAAAGAATTTCTATTGAGAGAAGTATTATTCATATTATTATTCGACACATTTTTATTTGGAAGAAAGGAACTAATATTGTTTCGATTGTTCGAATTACCATTAAAATTTTGGTTATTATTAAAATTATAATTACGTGGATTTTCACGTTCACGTACGCGTTCGCGTTCGCGTTCAATTTGCGATTTATTAAAAATAGAAACACTCTTTGTAAATGCTTCGTTTAAACTTTTGTATCCTTCCATTTTTAATATTAATCTCTGTTCTGAGGGTAAGCCTTCGAGAAAAGAGTCAAGAGTGAAGTTATCTAATGTTAAATCTACAGGTTTTCCTTCCCGTTTTTCGCCTTCAATAATTGCCGTTTTTAAATCCTTTATTTTGCCAATGTAATCTAAAATATGCTCATTTTGACGTTTGTATATACTCGAAAGTTGTCCTCTGTAATAACTCGAGGGTTTCGATGGAGAAAACATATATCTCAAAGATTCTAACAATGGATCTATATTATTATGAACTTCGTCTTCAATTGCAATATATGCGTGTCCTAATAAACGAGTTCGAAGCGTGCGTGCGAGGTTATATTCAAAATCAGGGTTTACCATTTCTTTCGCTCTTCTACATGCTCTACAAAATTGTTCCAAAGGTATATTATTACCATCAAAATACGGTATTCCTTCTAAAATATCACGAATTGGTACATTGAAACTGGGTTCTGCGTTTTGCATATTATTATTTCTACGAATAAATGGAGTTTCTGAACGGGGGTTGTGTTGTGCTTTTAAAATTTGCAATTCAGCACGTAATGCTGCCAAATCTTCTAATAAATAATTCTGTGTAGTCTGAGGCGATCTTGATTCTAACGATGCTAATTTAGCTTGTAAATTTAAAACTTCCTCTTCTAATTCAGCTGTTTTCTGTGATTCCTGACTACGTATCTGACTAATTCTTTCTTGTGCTAATTTAGATTGTTTTTTAAGATTTTTCTCAAATTCTGTTAAACGTCTACCCTCTGCAGCTAATTGATCGGAAAATATTTTTAATTCTACGCTTCCTGAAGCTTCGCCCTTATTTTCAGCCATCGTAATATAATTCTAATTTTAAAATATTCGTAACCCTTGTGAAAATTCTTATAACTGACTCTGAGCAACGCTCGTCGTCGAGGGAGGTTTTTATAACGGTACGACGAACAATAGCGCTTGCCTTCAGGTACCTCATGTTGCACGTCGCATGTACGCTTTTATGAACGTTAAAATTTTACCCTGCAGAAAAATTCCACGGCAAAAATACTGATTATTTCCTTTAAATTCCTTAGAAATATGAAAAATTATGAAAAATATTCAATTTTTCCTCAAGAACATTTTTCCATTACAAAACTATCACAATATTTTCCAAATTTGCTCGTTATTTTAATTTTAAATTCAATTTTTTATCAATTTCCAACTGTTTCTATCCTTTTATTCTTTTTTCTAATCTCACAAGTATCATATAAGCAAATTCATCCCACACCGTTGTCACCAATTTTTTTTTTTTTTTTGTTATAAGTTATATAAGTTGTTACGTCGGGAACGTGGAACTGAATATAACTTCGCAAAAACAAAAAATTTTTGCGGGAAAGACCTTACTCGTATAAGACCTTTCGGCGTAATCCTTTACTTTGTTTTGAGATCGACGAGCGGCAACCCATCTCAGTGGGTATTAGGATTATTTGAATAAGAGGATATTTTCAGTAAACAAATATTCGAGCACTACTATTCTATTTATTACAACTTATGGAAAAATATGTTCATGTCGGGAAAAATTGTGATTATAATTGGAATCTTCAATTTTAAAATAACAATTTATTAAAAATTAACAAACGAAAATCTTAATTCTACTTAAATTTAATTATCATTATTGATAAGAGGCAATGGCGGATTGATAGCGTGGCGCTGTTTGTTAATGTAAAATTCTTTTCTTGGATCTTTGTCCAATATATTATCAACATTCGGCAATTCGGTTTCAAAATGGCTTATCTTATATAATTTATAAACTTCTAACATAATCTTTAGTTTCACTCTTTCGCAATTTATAATCTTGACTTCTCTTGTTATTTTATCTTTACTAATTACATTAAAAATCGAAGGATCGAATTCTTTATCTTTGTATAATTGTTTCTTAATTTTATTAATAATTCGCTTTCTTCCGTGTCTGCTCTTCAATTTCATCTAGTAAAGAAATTACTTATGAATAAGAATTTGTAAAATCGGATATATAAAAATATATCATGTACGTGTGTGTAATGTAATGGATCAATTTAATGAATAATTTGGATAACAATAGCACTGTGCCAGTCATATCCGGCTTCAGACACTATTGGGGTTTTTTGTTATAAGATGGAAATTTTTGGAAAGGTTCACAGCACTGTGCCAGTCATATCCGGTTTCAGACGCTGTGTCGGTTTTAATGTAAGATAGGAATTTGTTGGTAAGGTAACGTGATCACTGTGCCAGTCAGAATCCGGCTTCAGACGATACGTCGGAAATATGTAAGATAGGAATTTGTTGGTAAAGGTAACGTGATCACTGTGCCAGTCAGAATCCGGCTTCAGACGATACGTCGGAAATATGGTATTTTGTAGGAATTATATGAATAAATGTAGGTAATGATTGTGTTTTGTGTGTGTGTATGAATACCTTTCAAAAATTGAGGGAAGGCAAGAAACCCTTTCGCTGAATTTTACGAACGTCGTAATATTATAGTCTCGAGAGAATTGTTCCTTACAATTCGTAGTCGCTGTATTCCCCAGTGATCCAAATCAACGCTTGGGTAGTCGCTTCTGGTTGACTGATGGTGGATTCGAAATGAATATCGAATGTCTTCCTCTCGTTCGGTGAATTAACTTTCTTCACTTTAATAGTACTTTAAAGACTTTAAAATTCTCTGTTAACGGTCAGACTTGACGAAAAAAAATATTTAATCACAGTATGTACGCTCTGTTAACTGTCAGAGACTACTCTAAACTTTTACTCTGCAAACGGGCAGAAATTCGACTTAATATTCAAAGAGATTTCACTCTGCAAACGGACAGAGATTCGACTTGTAAATTCAGAAAAAACTTGCTGCTTCACTCCCGTTCCTCGGTGCGGAGGCCCTTTTTATACCCGTTGCGTGGGTGATTCTGGCTTCTAATTGGTTGCTAGGTTTCGACGAATGATCTTCTTGCGAATATTCTGCATGCTGATTCTGGCTTGTGATTGGTGCGCTGTCGCTTACACTTTTTCGTACAAAATATTCGTTGACTTGCCCTGAGTTCATTTCCTCTTACAAACTTGTAGCGGAAGGTCATCCTCGGATCGCTCCGTGCCTCGCTGCAAGCGGGTTGCGGTAGGGAAGGGGTAGTCGCGCGTCAGCTAAGAGTAGCGTAACGGTGGAGTAGCTAGGCGTTAGCGGTACTCGCGGTCGCTGCGGAGTCGCGTCCTTCGCGGTATCTCGCGTAATTCGAGTCATTCGCTCTTTATCGACAGTAACGGAACTTAGTAATTTGTCGTGTAAAATCGGACTCTAAATATTTTGACGTCGCGTGAATTCGAACTTAGTAAATTTCTAGTCTTGACAATTTGAGGTTATGTACGTTCGCAAACAATATTTAACTCGTGTATTCTCGGAATCTAACTTTTAAAATTCTTCTCAACGGAGGCTTATGCTCTTTTACATTAAAAACAGTTTCGTGAAAGTTTACGGTAACGTAGATCAACTGAAGCTAGTCGGTAAATTGATATAAAGCTTCTAAAAATCAACACGGTGCCACGCACGCCTGTCGGTAAGGTAGATCCTTGACGCTCGCGGAGTAAAACAATATGGCGGCGTTAAAAGTCGGTAAATAAGATTATGACGTATGCGTAGCAATACAATATGGCGGCGATAAATATCGATAAATAGGATTCTCGAGTCGATATATGAAATAACAAATTTTAGAAAACGCCGGTAACGTGAATTTAACCTTTTAACAAAACTATTGCGTTATAGATGCTTCAACAATATAAATGAAATTAGTATTTACTTTAACGTAAAAAATAGTATGAAGATCTTACCTTCGCAAAACTGTAATACAGTATTAAAACGTGAAATAAGGAATTTAACCTTTCCAAGCTATGACTTCGATATTAGAATTCGAACGCAAATAAAATAAAGATTTTAACATTTTAAACTGATATAATATTTGAACGTAGGTAACATGCAGGTTACCTTCCTATCCAGACTCTGTGTTTACGGATTGAACTTACGTGAAATAAGGGTTTTAACCTTTGCAATAATTACGAAATATAAAAGAGTCGTGAATACGCAATATAAGAATATATGTAATTTGAATATAAAAATATGAAAATACGAAATATAAGGATCTCGCTCTTTGACTAACAAAATACTGTGACTCTTGTCTAACGAATTTAATTAATAATAAAAATAGTATGACATTGAACATTGATTGTGCGTTACGTTAAGAATTTAATAAATAATAATATCGTTCTGATAAAGACTTCAAAAGAAAAATATGTAATGACAATTTCATGTCCTTTCAATAACAACACAATTTTCAATGCCAAGTGTTCGAAATAACACTCTAACTCTGATAATAAAATATAAAAATATTCTATGTTATATATGAAGACTTAAACCTTTGATAACTTGAATTTGAACATATCTAACATGTTCCTGATATAAACCTTACTTTAGGTATTGAGATCAAATCGAAAAAATACAGTGAAATTTAAGTATAATACTTACTTATAATAAAACGTCGCAGGACGTTACATGGTGAAACTATTTGAAAGTCCCATGGCTAAGGTAATGAATTTCGAAATATGGATTTTCAGTCAATTTTAACGTTATATTCGAGTAGAATGCGTGTAGAAACGATGCACTATAACGTTCTGAACCCTCTGGAACTTGACATGATCGAGATATTGAGAATTCATCCATTGATTTCGAACCGTATCTCTTCGACTGGTGTAAATATTTCAAAGTCCCATCGCTAAGGTTGTTTGGAATTCAGTCAACGCGCTCGCGCACCGTCGCGCGGCCGAGGTTTCCCGAGTGTGGACGAGGTCTCGCGAGATTCCGTCGCGCTTCTCGTTCCACGATATATCACGCGAATTCGGCGAAACCAATCATAACACGCACCTGTATCGCGCGATGTCTAACCGCAAATCACCGAGGTGTGCAAAAAAGGACTCTCGGTGCTCGCGTATTGTCCTGCGCCGATAGCCCAGCAGAACTGGAAGAATACCGGTACGGTTCTCACGCGAAAAACCGCAAGTGCCTCGCGCCATTACAACAAATTTATCTCTGTTGCAATCAGCCAACAAATTATATCGAACGCGCATCACATTCTCGTTCCGTCTTAATTATTGTATATCGTCCAATAAACGTTCCAAGTGTTCGGTCAATTCTCATAGTTTCGCGTGTGTTTTTCTGGACTGGAGCAAGAGTCCTCCTTCCACCTCCACGCTCAGCGCTGAGCGATCCCAGCGATTTTCAATCGAAATTTGCGGCAATCCGCCCGTTTCGAAACAATTGGTCCTTCGAGCCGGATTGGAGGTGAAAGAAGAAAACCCTTATCATCATGGCCGACCTCCTCAACAACCAGACGATGTTGGAACGGACGATTCTGCGATCATTGGACAATTTTAAGAAGATCGGGAAAGCCAACCTGACGGCGGCTAAGGTGCGAACACGTCTCTCTGCTCTCGACGAGACGTGGATCGCATTTCCTACCGGATACGTGGCGCTTATCACCGCCATGTCGCAGCAACAACAATCCACGCTGCCCTACATCGCGGACGGCCACTTCGACAGCACAGAGGAGGTCTATTTGGCGACGCGGGACTTCATGGCGATAGTCTCGAGCAGCTTGAGCCGCATGTGAGTCCATCAGCCGGAACCTCCGCCATTTCCACCCCAGGACAAGCGAGTCCTGTCGCGTCCGCGTCTGCGCTCTCGCTCCTCCCCCCAGTGCCATTGCCTCCGTTCGACGGAGATCCCAATCACTGGGAAACATTTCGCGACCGTTTCCAATCGCTTATTTTATCTAACGGTGAACTATCCGATTTTACGCGCATGCACTATCTTGTATCGTCGGTGACCGGTAGCGCGCTCGAGGCGGTCAAAAAAATCCCGCTTACTGCCGATAACCTTGCCGTGGCCTGGCAAACATTAACGAAACGGTTCGAAAACCAACGCCGACTGATCAGGCTACATTTATCGAATTTGATAGGCTTAGCGGCGGTAAAAGGTGAGTCCCCCGAGGAGTTACACTCCCTAATCGATCGTGCCAATGTCGAGGTGACGTCACTCATGAAATTAAGCCGGACCCCCGCGCAACTTTGGATCGACATATTGGTACACTTAGTCTCGCAAAAACTCGATCCTTCGACCTTGAAGGCATGGACGCTAGCACCTACGGTAAACGATGTCCCCCCGACTTTCGACGATCTCGCGCGTTTCGTGGAGAAACGAGCTCACGCTCTCGAAGAGTTTACCACAAGCTCCGTTGTGACACCGGTTCGGAAATCAGGAGGATCTCAGCGCGTCCACGCAACGACCGCCATCGCGAACCTCCCCTCGCCTTCTCGAAATTCGGCCGATCAATCTCGCCCCCGCGCCCCTAACGCGAGTGCGACAAACCAAAAGGCGTGCCCCCGTTGCAACGCGCGACATTTTCTTAGTGCGTGCCCTGCTTACCTCGCCGACCCTCCGAGTCAACGCCGCGAGTTCGTAATTCGCGATCGACGGTGTTTCAACTGCCTCAGTCACGGACATGCGGTCGCTGACTGTCGAAGCAAATACCTTTGTCGACGGTGTCAACAAAAACACCACAGTTCACTTCACGACGACTCGGAGTTTCGAGCGAATACTGCGTCGACCACGTCGCCGGGCGGGCCCTCCGCTCCGCCGGTCAACCCTTCCATTGCGTCTCTATCCGCGATCACCCCACGGCAATCGCCCTCTCATGTACTCCTCGCGACTGCATGGATCAGAATTAGTGTTCCGTCCGGTCGTGCCGCGATGGTGAGAGCGCTGCTCGATCAAGGATCTGAAGCGACATTCATTTCCGAAAGTCTCGCTCAGACTCTGCGCGCGAAACGCGTTCGACAAAACATTTCCATATCCGCAGTCGGCGGTATTAACGCCGGTTCCGTGCGACATTCAGTATCCATCTGCGTGTCACCTCGATTTGCGAAAACTCCGAGGCTCTCGACGAACGCTCTAGTTCTTAAATCCCTAACCTCCTACCCTCCGCAACGTCACACTGATATCTCGTTCCTGACCCACTTGACCGACCTGTCGTGGGCAGACAGCGATCCCACAAGTTCCGAACCCATTCAGGTCATTCTTGGTGCGGACTTGTACAGTGAGATCATATTAGCCGGAGTTCGAAAGGGTGAACAAGGATACCCGATTGCTCAGAATTCGATATTTGGATGGGTCATCTCGGGCCCCATCCCCCCTCCGTCGATCCCGCCGCTGCCCACGAATCACCTAACGTCGCATCTCTGCACCCGATCTCTCTCACTCGACGACGAGCTGCGTCGATTTTGGGAGGTCGAGGAAATTCCTAGGCGATCACTCCTTACGCCGTCCGAAAAACAATGCGAGGAGCATTTCCTCGCCACTCATTCGCGGACTCCGGACGGGCGTTTTATGGTACGCCTTCCATTCAAGCAAGCGACTCCACGCGATCTCGGACAGTCACGTCGTGTCGCTGAAAAAATGCTCTCCTCATTGAAGCATAAATTTCGCGCGAGCTCAGAACTCGAACGCGAATATTCGGAGTTCATGCAGGAATATGAGAACCTCGGTCACATGCGACGTACGTCAGCACCGCTCCCCCCGACCGCGCCGTGTGTTTACATTCCGCATCATCCGGTAATTCGTGCGGGAAGCGCAACGACACACCTACGTGTTGTCTTCAACGCGTCGAGCGTTCTCTCTAACGGTCGTTCTTTAAATGACTATTTATTGTCCGGTCCAAAATTACAAACTGAGTTGCCTGCGGTTGTGTTGCAATGGCGACAACATCGTTTCGTTTATACAGCTGATATCGCGAAAATGTATAGGCAGATTCTGGTTGATCCCCGCGACGTTGATTTCCAGCGAATACTGTGGCGAGATGCGTATTCGAAAACGCCTGTCGACTACGTATTGCTGACGGTCACGTACGGCATGACTTGCGCGCCGTTCTTAGCGCTCCGAGTAATTCAACGTCTCGCTGAGGTCGAGAACAGCAACTTTCCGCTAGCAACTCCCATTCTTCGCGATCAAATTTACGTTGACGACGTATTTTTCAGCGCGGACGAAATGGAGCCCCTCCGACAACAACGTGATCAATTAATCGGGTTGCTGCGCTGTGGAAAATTCGAACTACGAAA
>NW_015374253.1:0-7500 GCF_001272555.1 Dufourea novaeangliae | reverse complement strand
ATCTGGCGTCGGATCTAACCACTTTCTCACCTCTGCGCTCACTCAGTGTCGAGAACCATGTTGAAAATATATGGAGACATGGGATCTCCCTGCCTCACACCTTGCATCGGGTGAATGGCATGAGACTGCCATCCGCCAGACACAATGGTCGTGAGAGCATCGGAGTACACCGTCTCGATATACTTCACCATGGGACCCGGACACCCTCTCGATTTGAGCGTTTCGAGTATCGAGCTGTGGGAAACGGTATCAAATGCCTTCGCCACATCAACCGATGCGACGTGCAGCGGCTTATGGTGAGAGTGGTGATAGCGGAGCACCAAGTCCAGCAGAAACACGTTGTCCGCATATCCGTTTGTGGCACGGAAAGCTCTCTGCCTCTCATCCAGCCGGATCATCCTTGCCATCCTCAGCGCCAAGACCTTGTGCAAACCACGCACAAGTGTCGAGGAGACGTTAATGGGTCGAAAGTCCGACGGGCTTGTAGGTTCCGGAGTCTTGGGAATCAGCACCGTCCTGGCGTCCCTAAGGTGTAACGGGAGTCTGCGACACCATAAAATCAGGTTGTAGATCCTAGACAGAACATCGAGGTGTGTTCTGCCAAGGAGTCTAGCAGACAAACCGTCAGGACCTGGTGCAGTCTTCCCATCCGGTAAAGCATCCCGTACCTCACCCAGCGCGACGGGTGACCAAAGCGAGGGAATGGTCTCCTTTTGCTGGGCCTGCAGCGGACCACTCTCGCGCGCATTGGTCATAATGGACTCCCCAGTAGGGAACCATCACCTCCTTAGGGAGGGTCATGTTTTCCACGGGGCTGCCCATTATGACATCGTAACAGCGGCCAGGATATCTACGCCAGAGCTTTTGAGTTCTACCGTAGTCGATCCTGCGCTGCTTGCGACGCGATAGCGGTACTCGCTGAGTCACTGGACAGGGACCCGGTCCACGTTTTCCCACGTTTCGAGGAGGCGGATAAACTTCCGCCAGGTTTACGGTCAGATTCTCTAGGATAACCCCACGTTCCTCAATCCCAACTCGACTGCAGATCTGATTCAGGGTTTGCACCCGGAATCCACCACAGTCGAGAGGGGTGAGGGCGCGGAAGTACTCCAGTAGAGCTCGATCGCATTCCTCATCCTCTCCAGTGGTTGGAACCGCGACCTCCGTCGGCGCTTCAGTCTCCCGTTTCATGCGTTCAACGTGTCCATCCACGAGCGTCCGATAGTCCACGCGCTTTCGGACACCCTTGATGGCTTCGAGCGATCGGCCGGGAAGGAATCCTACGAGTCCCTGATTGATGAACCTAACGCCCTTCATGGACAGTGCCGCTTCTCGCCTTGCCAGCAAAGACACCTCCTCTTCCGTCCATTGTGCCTTTACTGGCGCAGCTCATTGTTGTCATCAGTCCAATCCGGGTGCGCCTTCCTCATGTGCAGTCCTCGTCCGATCTTGGTACCGAATGACCGTCTGCATCCTGGAAACTCGCACATCCAAGTAACCGGCTGGGTAGGGGGATTACCCGAGCTCGGTCCCGGTGAGAGGGGGTGTGTTGGCCGAGGAGTGCCAGTGGGCTCCCCCCGGTGGTGTCCATCCTTTTTTTTGGGCCAACACAATTTGGACCCGAAGGGGCTGGCAACCCCTGGGGGCCACGAGTCGCAATGCATCCCTTAGCCGCTGTCCGTATTTAAGTGGCTATGCCGACGACGTTGCCCAGCGGGTACCTATGGGAGGTGGGAGCATCACTTGATCGGGAGAGGCTGACGGACCTTACTGGAAGTCTATAAGACGCATCACCGCTCCTAGTAACCACAACTCGCTCAGGTGTTTTAAGAGAGTCATAGTTACTCCCCCGCCTTTAAAATGATTTATTTTATTTATTTGAAAAAAGTATGTTCACAAAATATATATGGATACGTATAAAAACAGTATCTCGACGCGAAAAATAAATTTGATCTTACATACTTTACTACTACTTGTTTTCTCATCACACGCATACCTTCATATCATGTGTTTATAAAGATATACTGTCACCTGTACAAAGGTGTGAGTAAAAAATATAATAAAAAGATTTTATTAAAAAATTCTTAAAACTAGCATGTTACTCTACAGTCGCCTCATTCTTATATGTGTAATACTTCAATTTGTCCATACAAAAAATGTAAGTACAAATATATACAAATTTACGGCAGTGCAACACAAACGTAATACAGACATTACTATCTACTAAATATGAAACATCGCTGTTTTCAAATCACATAATTGCAACATTCATGAATTCATTTTTTCATGTAAAAAATAATGTTTAAAAGATTTGTTTCGTTTTTACAATCCATACTTAAAGATGTGTATGATTATATCACTAATCAAACCCGAAACCAGGTACATTTTTTACAACAACACATGGCGAACCTGCTCGTCCAGCTTTTGAAGGAGCAACAGGTTCCCATTCATTAAGATGAGGATCATATGCTTCAACAAGTGTGAGATATTGTTGGCCATCATAGCCTCCCACTGCCATAAGCCTGTCGCCTAGTACACAAACACCAACTGCCTCCCGAGGGACACTCATTGGCGCTATCATTGTCCACGTGTCTGTTTTAGGGTCATACCTTTCAACACAATTAAATCTGCTGGCATTGGGATTAGTGGCTGGCGCGTCATGACCTCCCCAATGCGTACAGACACCCATTTACTATACTACTCCCAGATCCACTCCATCCCGTTTGTTTTGACATTGGAGCACAAGGAGTCCATTTATTTTGTATGTGGGTCATAACATTCTACAGTATTTAAACACTAACCGATATCTCTTCCACCTACAGCATATAATTTATCGTTTAATACAGTAACACCAACTGTAGATCTCTGTATCGACATAGGCGAAACGGAGCTCCATTGTCGCGTAGATGGATCCCATCTTTCTACTGTGTCAAGGAAACTCCAACCATCATGACCGCCAACAGCGTACAAAAGTCCACCTAATACAGCCACCCCTAATCCGTGACGATGAACATTCATAGGAGATAGTGTGTTCCACGTTAAAGTGGAAAAATCGAAACATTCGGACTATACTCAATGTTTTTAATCCATCCCTTCCGCCGGCAACTATTAGTTTCTTATCTACTATAGCAGCACCAAACTGAAGTCTCCTACCGCTCATCGTGGCTATTGGTTTCCAAGCATTATCACGCAAGGAAAATGCATCTATAGAAGTAGCACCCTTATTAGCATCCATTCCTCCAACAGCTAACATGTGACCTACAGTTGCTTTCCTAAGGCTTTGTACGTCCTGATTGAAGTAATGGTCTATGCTCTGGCAGAAGATGATATTTTAATGCTTCCATGACTAACTCTTGTGCCACTCTTTGATCTTTGAACATTTCATTACTCTCAATATTGTCTGCTATAAATCCAGGGGACAACAGAGGTAGTTTTACAAGACTTAGCAGTCTGCTTGCTTCTTTTTGTCTATTTTCTGGATGATATTCCAACCATGTCATAAGTGCATGAAAAATAGTTTCTTCTGAAGGTATATTGAGATCTTCCGATTCTAACAATTTGACAACTTCATTAGCAGGTAGTAATAAAAATTCTTGATTTCTCGTGACTTCCATAAAGTGTTTGGTTGTATATGCATGAGCATATTCTAATAAATCTGTACAACCCTGTGTATCTGCAAACATTCTTATTCCTAGACAGTTACTTGGATGGAGTTGCTTTCTAAGAGAAATTGACAGCAAGCCTTAACAACTGGATTGAGTTGTAGTAAACATGCTGTTGCTAAAAGAGTTTCTACACTATCCTCCTCCCTTAATTCTAAAACAGCCTGTATAACAATAACAGACCAAAGCCCATAATGCATCCCCATTTACTTCCATTAATTCAACTTCATTTTGAGCCGATTCTCTGAGAGAACTAGTAAACATTGCAGCAAAATATTCTGAACTTGCACTAAGTACTAAGCGATGTGCTGGGAAACGATTGTTTCCGGCAATTAAGATGACGTCTGTTAATTGTTGTTTATGTAAATACTTTTCTATGACTTTGAGACTATTCTCTGCATGTTTTGACACGCGAAAATTTTTATCTTGAGAAACAGATACACTCGAGAGACTATACTCCAGATACTGTGCTCACTGGCAGACGCTTCTTTGTTCGAGAACAAAAGTTCTTGTATTCCTGCTCCGACATGACTTAATCTCGACATTTTCGCACAATAACGCTCGGACAATTATTTCCCCGTAACGACACTGTATCTGATTAATTTAAGGCACTTGATATGAAAACTTCGAATTATAATCCTTAACTTTCCCCTCGATTCAGGACGGTATGTGGTGCACTGAAGCTGAACAGCGACGTACTCCAAAAGAGAGTCATAGTTACTCCCGCCGTTTACCCGCGCTTTTTTTAATTTCTTCATGTTGATATTCAGAGCACTGGGCAAAAATCACATTGCGTCAACACCCGCGGGGGCCATCGCAATGCTTTGTTTTAATTAGACAGTCGGATTCCCCTAGTCCGTGCCAGTTCTGAGCTGAGCGTTGAAAGGCGGCCGAAGAGGGCGACCGCTATTGCAGAAGCCTCGCAGCAAGGAAGATCCGCGGGAGACCAAGGCACGGGACCGAGCTCGGATCCAGGCCGAAGCCGTTCACCTCGCCCAGGCCCGGCACGTCAGCCAGACCCGCTTCCCGACCAAGACCGACACGCCCCGCTCCTCAGAGCCAATCCTTATTCCGAAGTTACGGATCCAATTTGCCTACTTCCCTTACCTACATTAATCTATCGACTAGAGGCTCTTTACCTTGGAGACCCGCTGCGGATATGGGTACGAACCGGCGCGACACCTCCACGTGGCCCTCTCCTGGATTTTCAAGGTCCGAGGGGAAGATCCGGACACCGCCGCAACTGAGGTGCTCTTCGCGTTCCAAACCCTATCTCCCTGCTAGAGGTTTCCAGGGAACTCGAACACGCTTATAGAGAAAAGAAAACTCTCCCCGGATCTCCCGACGGTGTCTCCAGGTCAGTTTGGGTTACCCCGACGAACACACTTACGAGGGCCCGAATGGTATGCGGTTCCGCTGCCGGGTTCCGGAATAGAAACCGGATACCCTTTCGCCCAACGGGTGTGTGTCTTGTACACAAAACATTTGTTTTAGGACACACGAAACCCTTCTCCACGTCAGTCCTCCAGGGCATCGCTGGAGTATTTGCTACTACCACCAAATTCTGCACCGACGGCGGCTCCAGGCAGGCTCACGCCCAGACCCTTCTGCGCACACCGCCGCGACCCTCCTACTCGTCAGGGCTTCATGGCTCATGACACGTCTCTCCTCACTTGCCGCTGACGGAGGAGTATAGGCGCGACGCTTCAGCGCCATCCATTTTCAGGGCTAGTTGCTTCGGCAGGTGAGTTGTTACACACTCCTTAGCGGATTCCGACTTTCATGGCCACCGTCCTGCTGTCTTAAGCAACCAACGCCTTTCATGGTATCCCATAAGCGTCGACTTAGGCGCCTTAACTCTGCGTTTGGTTCATCCCACAGCGCCAGTTCTGCTTACCAAAATTGGCCCACTTGGCACTCTGATCCAAAATCTCGTGGCTTCATATGATATTCAAGCAAGCCAGAGATCTCACCCATTTAAAGTTTGAGAATAGGTTGAGGTCGTTTCGGCCCCAAGGCCTCTAATCATTCGCTTTACCAGATGAGACTCGCATGCGTTCAACGTAGGAACGAGCGAGTGCCAGCTATCCTGAGGGAAACTTCGGAGGGAACCAGCTACTAGATGGTTCGATTAGTCTTTCGCCCCTATACCCAGTTCCGACGATCGATTTGCACGTCAGAATCGCTACGGACCTCCATCAGGGTTTCCCCTGACTTCGTCCTGACCAGGCATAGTTCACCATCTTTCGGGTCCCAACGTGTACCGCTCTTGGGTGCGCCTCTTCTCGCAATGAGAACGAGACGCCCCGGGAGTGCAAGGCCGTAAATCGTAACACGGCCCATCCTCCCTCGGTCGACGCAAAAGCCAACCTTCACACTTTCATTGCGCCTTTAGGTTTATATATCCCAATGACTCGCGCACATGTTAGACTCCTTGGTCCGTGTTTCAAGACAGGTCCTGTGAGTACCCAAAGCAGTAGCGTCGCCGACCGGTGATTCGAAGCTTGGCCAGTCCAAGGACACCGCCTGCAAACAGCTGGCCAGGCCCGGGGACGGCACCAGGTCCGTACACCTCCGGGTAAACTGACCGAGCTTGCGGCGGGCCTGACGCACGCACATTCGAAAATGGATTGGTTGCTGCCCGATACCGTCAGAGTACCGTCACGCAGCCGGCCGGGCGATCGAGCGTCTAACGCGTGCGCACTAGACGACGCGCCAGGCAAACAACTCGGGCCGTAGACCGACACGCAACGGGTCGCGACGTTCTACTAAGGGAGAAGGGCACGACTACATATAGCCGGAACGTTCACCGAAGATGAGTGGGCCCTCGCATTGGAACCACGAAGGCCCCAAAGTCAGGGTATCACGCACCAACGGGAGCCAGCTTTGCTGCCGATGAATCTCCCCATTCGAACTTTTGGGTTTCTCAGGTTTACCCCTGTACGATTTCACTTACTCTTGAACTCTCTCTTCAAAGTTCTTTTCAACTATCCCTCACGGTACTTGTTCGCTATCGGTCTCGTGGTTATATTTAGCCTTAGATGGAGTTTACCACCCACTTAGGGTTGCACTCTCAAGCAACCCGACTCTAAAGAGAGGTCCTCCCGAAATGCGTACCGGTCGCTACGGGCCTGGCACCCTCTTCGGGTAAATGGCCCCATTTAAGATGGACTTGGATGCAGTTCGACATCTCGGGATAAATTGACCCTCCTAAACACTACATTTCCCAACGGCGGAACCGTGGGATTCAGTGCTGGGCTCGTTCCTGTTCGCTCGCCGCTACTAAGGAAATCCTTGTTAGTTTCTTTTCCTCCGCTTAGTAATATGCTTAAATTCAACGGGTAATCTCGCCTACTCTGAGGTCGTCAAACGTAAAAGAACAAAAAAAAACAAATCGTGAAAGATAGAGTTTGCTGGAGAGAACAGAGCATATTTTTTATGAGATTGATATAAATAAAAGGCAGAACCAGGAGTATAACGTTGTAGAATTAAGGATCATTTTCCCCTAACTACTCGTCTTACACGGCGTCTCGCCACAGTGTCTCTCTTCTCTCACTTTCTCAGAATGTCTATATTGTTTTCATTGCATTAGATCGATCACACGATATACTTCTCGCTGGACGATCCACCGGTTATAAAATATTTAACGTCCGTCGAAAAGAACTTCCGGAGACTGGACGACCGGCTGGATCGCGAGGTCTCGCGATCGACAATGAATAATATAGAACAGAGACAAGGTACGACCGACAAGCAGTTAGTTAATTTCCTTTTTTCACTTTCTGCGCGTGTGCGTGTGCAGCCGCTCCATATAATAGAATTATTATATGAGGAGACAGGT
>NW_015374252.1:0-4659 GCF_001272555.1 Dufourea novaeangliae | reverse complement strand
CGAGTAACGCAGCGAAGTCGCGAATACGGCTTACAACCGTAAGATCGATAACGAAACAATTCGTGACGCGACATTTATAACCCCGGGACTCCAGGAGATTTAATCGAGTCGTCGAACGGAGAGAATCAACCGAGTCAACGAACGGACTCCATCAGAGAATTAATAGAGTCAGCGAACGGACTCCTTAGCTGAATTACGAGAGTCATCGAACGGACTCCTTCAGCAACCAGAAGTTGAAACAGTTACTTAAAATTAAATTGGCGAGTGACACAGCGAAGTCGCGAATACGGCTTACAACCGTAAGATCGATACCGAAACAATTCGCGACGCGACATTTTTGGTCCTTCGAGCCGGATAGTGAACTGTGGGTGTTCAGTGCGTGCGAAAACTATATTCCACCGAGCTATCCAACAAAAAAAAAACCGTGAGAAGACGCCCATTCGTTCGAGGCTCAACCAAGGGATCGAGACTTGGAAGCTGGGCAGCCAATCCACGATTGGAGGAAAGGAACGTCATCAACGGGTGATCAACAGTCAGCGACGGTCGACGACGGTCGACGACGATCGACAACGATCTGCAACGAGCACCAACAAGACATCGAAGACATCCGGACCTGAGACGGCTCCTGGATTCGGCTCCATCAAAGGTAGGCTCGTTTACAATAAGAAACTGCCGATTGCTCTTTTCGTATCCTTCCTGGTTCATCTCGATATAACATCATGTCCGTGGTAAAAGACGCGAACCCCAACGCTTCCGGAAGTACGGAGGCAAGGAAAAAAGATTTGAAATTGAGACGGCTCCTGGATTCGGCTCCATCAAAGGTAGGCTCGTTTACAATAAGAAACTGCCGATTACTTCTTTCGTATCCTTCCTGGTTCATCTCGATATAACATCATGTCCGTGGTAAAAGACGCGAACACCAACGCTTCCGGAAGTACGGAGGCAAGGAAAAAAGATTTGAAACTGAAGCGACGGACATTCAAGAGTCAACTCACCATGTTCAATACTTACTTAGACGCGTTTAACGACAGCGAAACGGAACGAGTTAAACTCGCGGATAGATCAGTAAGAATACGTAATCAATTTGAAGTTTTTAACAAAATCCAAGACGAACTCGGTAATATTGAGGATTACGACGAGGCCGAGAACGAGCGTAACACCACCACCGACGTATACGATGACGTGATGGCTAAAGCTACCGTAATGCTCAATCGATTCGCGAGTCCTACGAAACGTACGGAAATCTCGGAACCTTCGACCTCCACGAATTGCAACGGCGCGAATTGCAATCCAAAAACTGTATCGTCCTTTTCATTGCCCGTTCATTTACCAAAAATGAACTTACCGAAATTCGACGGACGCATAGAAAATTGGTTGACGTTCAAGGACGCGTTTAATAATTTAATTCATTTGCAACCGGGATTGAGTAAAATTCAAAAATTGCAATATTTACGATTATCGTTATCGGGTAAAGCAGAAACTGCGATCAGCGCCTTTACCATCTCAGACGAAAATTACACAGCGGCTTGGAAACATTTGACAGAAATGTATGATAACCAACGCGCACTCGTATTACGTCACGCTGCTCTACTCCGCGATACACCAGCGATGCTCGACAATTCGTCTGAATC
Organism: Dufourea novaeangliae; assembly: GCF_001272555.1. NCBI lineage: Eukaryota > Metazoa > Arthropoda > Insecta > Hymenoptera > Halictidae > Dufourea > Dufourea novaeangliae. The sequence continues at coordinate 3,028 of NW_015374252.1, read as the reverse complement.
GGTACGAGATCTTGTAAATCACGTACAATTACATATCAGGTCACTGCAAGCACTCGGTCGAAATTGGGAGAATATCGCGAATGATATCATTGCCAGCATCGTAGTCTCGAAAATGAGCGAAGAAACGCGAAAAACTTGGGAGCGTACACTTTCGGACACGGACGTCCCAAAAATAGAAGATATTTTTAAACATCTTCATAATGCATCCCATCAAACGGAGGAATATAATTCGACGGCGAAGCACGACTTACCGAACGTCAAGTGCAATGCGAAACCGCGACCGATTCAAACGCGTTCATATAACTTCCGTCCGCGTTCTCTGCAATCGCAGTCGCATCAGAGAGTAAATACGTACGTTACGAAGACGTCTACGGCGGCTCAGACGGCTCAACCGAAATCGGATCGGCGAGGAAGACCGACTGGGTATTCATCGTTTTCACAGCGATCGGACTGGAAAACACCGAAAACAACCGGAAGACCGTCATGCATCGCTTGTAATTCGGGATCACACGCGGAATTTCAATGCAGAAAATTTCTTGAAATGCCAGTAGCACAACGAATCGACGTCGCGCGTAAAGCTACTCTGTGCATGAATTGTTTACTCCCGGGACATCAAAGCGACAACTGCATTGCTGGAAGATGCCGCGTATGTAATCAACCGCATAACACTAAATTACATCAGGACACAAGGGTCGAAAACGCGGAATCGAGACTGTGACTGGACCCGAACGTCGCTGAATTCAACGGCGAGGTACAATCTATTGCACCATCCGCCGATCGTTTTACAAACGGTATCTTGGCAACCGCGATAGTTCATGTTTTTGATCGAGAGCTAAGACCAATCGAGTGTCGCACGTTCATCGACACGTGTTCGAACGCGAATTTTATAACGGAAGACTTAGCCGCGAAATTACAACTTCCGACGGAACCATGCACGACAACGATAGAAGTTTTAAATCAAGAAGAAACAAAAGTTAGTAATGTCGTTTCGGCAACAATTAAATCTAGAATTTCTAATTTCAAACGTACGCTGAAATTCTTCACCATACCGCGAATCGCAGGAATTAATCCGAACCAGCAGATCGACCGTGCCAAAATTCCGATACCTGCAAACATAAAATTAGCCGATCCGCAATTTCATCGTCCAGCTCCAGTTGACATGCTCATAAGCGCCGGGCCTACGTTATCGAGTTTGAGCATCGGTCAACTCAACCTCTCTGCGCCTGATCAACCGGATTTGATTCTTCAGAAGACTCAATTTGGATGGGTCATCGGGGGGAGCGTCCTGCCTCAACGTCGCGAATGAGGCATCGAACCTTTCTTTCGACCCCGAATTTCGATTTAAAGAAATTTTGGGAGTTAGAAGAAGGTCCTCAGGTACGTCACCTATCATCAGAAGAGCAAGATTGTGAAGATCATTTTAGAGATCACACCAGGCGAGATCACTCGGGACGTTACGTCGTCGCCTTACCCTTCAACGGAAGGAAATCGAATCTCGGAGAGTCTCGATCGCGCGCTCTCAAGAGATATTTATCACTCGAACGAAAATTCAGTCGCGACCCGGAACTGAAACGCGAGTATACGGCCGTAATTAAAGAATACATGGATCGCGGGCATATGAGCGAGGTGAACGCGTCGCACGATACGGGAAATTTCTACCTGCCGCACCATGCCGTAATAAAGCCATCGAGTACCACCACAAGGGTGCGTGTCGTCTTCGATGCATCAGCGAAATCGAGCAGCGGATTATCATTAAACGACGTTCTCATGACGGGACCCACGATTCAGGATGATTTGTTCGCACTTCTTATACGATTTCGTACTTATACCTATGTTCTCACCGGAGACATCGAAAAAATGTATCGGCAGTTCAACGTACAACCGAAAGATCGTCGATATCAAAGGATTTTGTGGCGCGATGACGACGGCTACATTAAAACATACGAGCTGAACACGATCACGTTCGGGATATCGTCAGCTCCATATTTGGCAATTCGATGTTTGCAACAACTCGCCGAAGACGAAAAATCGGATGCACCGATCGCTGCGAATGTACTCAAGAGAGATTTATACGTCGACGACTTATTAACTGGCGCTAACATGTTCGATCAAGCATTACGTTTACGAAACGAAATTATCGACATTTTAAAACGCGGAGGACTAAACATCCGTAAATGGGCGTCGAACGAATCGCAACTTTTGACGGGTCTTCCTAAGGAGCAAATCCATCCAAAATTCTTCGGCGATTCCTCGATTAAGACGCTCGGAATTTCGTGGGACACGCATAACGACGACGTAGTATATAGGGTAGATCCAAATTTCGATACGAGGGTCACCAAACGTACGATACTATCAACGATTTCGAAGATATTCGACCCATTAGGTTTGCTTGCACCGGTTATCATCACAGCAAAAATCCTGATTCAAAAACTCTGGCGGCTAGAGTTGAATTGGGATGAATCGCTACCCAATGATTTACATACAGAGTGGACAACGTTTATGCAGGATTTCCTCACGTTGGATAAAGTGTCTTTCCCACGCAATGTATCGCAGCGTGCGGTTGTGAGGAACGAACTTCATGGTTTCTGTGATGCCAGCGAACGCGCCTACGGAGCCTGCATCTACCTACGAACGATCGATGAAACCGGCAAGATAAAGGTGTAATTATTGTGTGCAAAATCGCGCGTTGCACCACTGAAGACTATTAGTCTCGCTAGACTCGAACTATGCGGAGCACTAGTTTTAGCAAATTTATATGCAAACGTTCGACAAATTTGTTCATGTCAAGTCGACAGCAATGTTTTTTGGACAGATTCAGCAATCGTTCTTAATTGGCTTAACAAAGAACCTTGCACCCTTAAAACTTTCGTAGCGAATCGTGTTGCCGAGATTCAAGAGAGGACAAGCGTGACTACGTGGCGACACGTCAAATCCTCGGAAAATCCAGCTGACTTCATTTCTCGAGGTCAATCTCCGTCGCATTTTTTGACTAACACGATTTGGCGTCATGGACCGACGTGGCTTATTA
>NW_015374251.1:935457-996207 GCF_001272555.1 Dufourea novaeangliae | reverse complement strand
ATCACGTGGGGGAGAGCGTGGGGTCACGGAGCCCCCGGTGGAGGCACCATAGACCCTGCACGGAGGCCCCGGTTGAGGCGTCATTGTTCACGTGAGGTGAGCGCTTGGGGTCGCGGAACCCCCTGGTTTTGGCGCCACAGTGGCTGCGCGGTGTGAGCGCGGGTTCACGGAGACCCCGGTGGAGGCGCCTTTGTTCACGTGGATTATGTGCGTGGGGTCATAGAACCCCCTGGTGGTTGGGTCAGCGACCCGTGTGTCGGGTAGCGTGAAGTCATAGAACCCCGAAATATAGAAGGTATCCCTTGTGGGCCGCTCCTTTATTTCCGGTATCCTTTGGCATGGGGTCTTTGGAGCCCCCTATGCGTGTGACAGAAAATTATATTTAATGTTAGGTCTATTCTATATGTCGTCTGTGGTATTATACCCTGCCTTATCGATTCTCCTGTGGATTTACACTGACATAACTTCACATCTTATTATTTATTGGATTCCTGTTCATACTTTTTATGTGTTCATCAGTTTTTTGGTCTTCCAATTTTTTATAGTTATTTCTCCTAGTTTTAAGGTACGTGGTAGTTCTTGAATTTTTGTTTTTATTTCTACTCAGAACAATGTTGTTAACTGTATCAACGAAACCTTGATGCCACCTTGTAATGACATTTACGTTTCCAACATAAAAAATGACCAAAGAAATCCTTGTAATGACTGTCTAAATATTTTGATCATAAGGAATTGAAAAAACTCGGTAAAGCTATTGCACGTTAAAGTTTGGTATTTGTACATTCAATATGGTTGCATTCTTTGTTTGACAAAACTTAACCTTAAGTGGTTTGTTCGCGATCAGTACTCTACGGATACTTGTAAAGTGTTTCCTTTCTGGTTTAGATCTAATTTATTATTATAGCAATGTCGACACCTTGGGCAAAAATTCAGCCACTAGAAGGTCCAGTTAATCTGTTAGAGATAACTTCGGAGCAGCTAGCTAATAGTTTGCAAGAAAAGTAAGTAATATATTTTATTATTTTCTATCTTTTTTAAACAATGAAGATAAAAATATATTGCTTCCAATTACAGAGAAATAAGGAAGTACCAAGTGGAATCAGTGAATGATGTAAATATACAAGACTGTGCATTATTTGAAACCAATGACACTGACAGTGATGAAGTGATTGCACATATGATGCAAGATCAATACAACAAAGAATATGACCTTATGATAAAACGCACAGAAGAAAAATTTAATCGAGATTCTAAAGGTGACATAATGTTCTTTTATCATACATAATATAAATCTTATGGATTCTACCGATTATTGCAGTTAATATTTCTTACACAAACTATCGAACATCTGTGTCCAATGATCAGGATGACAAAGATAATACAGACATTGAGGATGCAAAAAGGGATTTTGATCGTTTTGTGGTAATTAGTTATTACTATTTGTATTTGTACAGATGTATGTAACAGTTGCCTATTCCATTGAAGTTGATGTTGCAACATGAGATTTGTAGAATATTATATTGTTCACTTTTGTCATTAAATACAATTCTAAATATTATAAAATATTTAAATTATATTTCATATCTTTCAGAGCATAGAGAAGGAGTATGCTTCAATTCCACGCTGTGGTTATAAAAAAATGGGTGAAGGTTCTCAAATTGTCACAAAACATGACATGCTAATGACCTCACGGATAAATGCCTGTAGAGTACTGCAGTTCCCCCCTGGTATTGATACTGGAGATACAGGAGGATTTGATGTCAAATTAAATAACAAAGTGTTCAACAGCTTACGAGCACATAGTCATGCTCAGTGTTCCAGACAAAAAGCAAAAACACGACCACATACAAAGTAGAACAGTGAAACATCTTGTACATGTAAATATGTTTCGGTACTGTAACTGTATTAAAATATATTATATACACATTTTTACGAGATTGCTTCTTAAGTACATTATAAATTGAGTCTTAATATTTCGTGTTTCTGTTTGTGTGCAAAGACAGATTATTTTTTTTTGTCAGACGAAAAATGAAGTGAAATATACTGTAATTACTTTTGACATTGAACACTGTTAAATTATGTAAAATTATTGCCATTATTACATTGTAATAAAGAACTTCAAGAATAAACGTGTATTAATAATTATGTGACATATTTCTTTTAATGATGTCAGATTATTTATTGAAATTCTTTAAGAATATCACTGGATGAGGTGATTTTGTACATATTACTGTACTGTATAGTGTGTTGAAAACATTTTCCATCGATGTGAAAAGCCGTGAATAAGAAAAATCATAGAATACGGTGGGGTACTAGGGACAAGACTACTCGAGCAATCTTCAAAATAATTTATTAAAAATGTCGCATACTCGGTATTCGAATCGGTAATCAATAATGGTATAATTAGTAACTATATGCATGTCGTGTGAGCATGTATCCGGTGGTTTTCTTTCAGATTTACGTCTGGCGGTGATCGATCCTCTATTATTCTTGTTAATAATCCCACAAAAGTGTACTTCAGGTCGAGCGACACCATCTCATTAGCGTTAATGAAATAATATTGAATTCATTGCTTTCAAATAGTCTTAGTTCTTTTCGTTTGTGTACTTTCATTTTGTAGCAATAATTTTGAGATATTAAGAGAGGTTTCACGTTTACAAATGAATCACTAATTACGAATGAACCATCAAGCCAGTCATTAATTTTTTTTTCTACTTTCTAATGTTAGATATGTGTGTCGTCGACCTGGCAAACACATCGTACTGTATCTCGTCTACATATACGTATACATATACGTGTATGCCTATGTATGCCTTGCAATGTGTGTTATTGTCGAGCCTGTCCCTTACTTTACGTTCACCGCAAAATTTCCTAATACGGAACGATTTCTTATTAGAGGCATTCCTATGGTTGCTTCTTTGGACCGACTAGACTGCGGATATTATGCATTTACGGCATGTGCAACTACGTAATATAGAATAAATAAAGATGGACAATGTTGTCCTTGCCTAATATGCAAAGAATATAATCAAGCACCATTTAGGTATGTAAATTAATCGAATTTACATAATTTCAGTGACACCACGATCCATTGAGAGGCTGTGTCCCTACTTCTCTAGCCGAGATTGGAAGATGCCAGAGTTTTAAAGCTAATAGTAAATAGGAATTTTTAAAAGCCGTAAATTCACATATATATTTGCAGTCTAGGAATAAATCAGCGCGAGGAATCGGGAGTATTTGAGGATTCCGATGTGTCTCTTATGTTTCTTTTCGTTCGCAAACTTCGTGCGCTGTGAGAATACCAAAAATATTCGAAGAAATTATTTAAACGATTCACCATTCGCCGGTTATATATTCAAGTCGTGCAAATGAAATACGATCTGGACGATTAGAATGGATGAAACTCAAAAATCGATTCGAGGTTGCGCATGGAAAGAAAGAGCTTTAAGCTGTCGACGGTGGTTCAAATAGCGCGGGAATTTCAGTATCCGGTGCTGTTTCGTGTACCAGCTGTAGGTAACATTGTTTCTCTGACTTATCAGCTGCTGTTCATATTTCGAAATTACCCGCGACAACGTCGACCGCTGGAGAAAAAGAGTATTTAATGTTTACATGTTATTTAAATCGTTTGGAACGATGATTATTGCGAAACGCCGAAGCGTTCGTAACAATAAGCGTTTTTGGCAGTCTTCGGGATGAGTTCGGAACCCAGAAAAGTTCTGTGCGATTAAATGAAGCGTGCTCACACGTTTCCACCCGTTTAGTGTGTAAATCGTTCATCTCGTTCAGACCCCCCCCCCCCTCCTGTTGGTTTTATCTTTTTACAACAATAATGTACAAAACACATACATATGTGCAGTCTACTAATTCTTTATACGAGTTCAATTTTGTTTTCAAAATGATTTCATTGAACGTACCGAGATGAACGATCCCACGCGAGTCAGTCGATGAAGTTCTAAACTCCCTGTTTACGTTACTGCTTCCTCTTTGTTCGATTTCCTTCTCTCTGTTCGTCTAGTTTCTTTCCCCTTCAATGATTAACTTAATCGCCTTGTGCAGTTTATCGGTGTTCACCGATCATCGTAATCGACAACACTTTCGGTTACTTATGTACAATGGAGTCGCGCCAGCTTAATCGATTCGATACGCTTTGCGCGAGAACGAATTTCATCGAAGACATTAGGATGGCCACGATTCATCGCGAAACTGTCGGAACAGTACTCGTTTCGAAAGATCACGACAATAACAACCGCGTACTTCTGTTTTTTTTTTTTTTTTTTTTTTTTTTTAAAAAGAAAACTATTAATTTTACAAACGATGGTTAACTTGCTAATAAAATATTGCCAGTTTCCGAACTGAACCAGTCGATCCACTTGTCGAGAAGAATATAATGAGTCTTTTTATTATCGTCACTTTGAATATTCAAAATTTCTAGCGGTTTCTCAAATTACTGTTCCGATGTCTCGTGCGAACGATGGATGTCAACGAATCGACGACAGTTATTTTTCCGTCTCACTGTGGCTGCTTGGCCATGGATATGGTTTACATCGTAATCAGTAACGCTCTAATCGGCTACGTTAGTTATTCGGTAACTTAGATCGTGATCTAGAATTAGTTTAAAATTCATACGTGTACAGTTTACGTTTATTTACAATCGTGTCGCACGTCGGTTTCGCGACCGTTTTGTTATTTATGTACATACACGCCGCTCGTGGTTTTGGGCCATCGGCCTGAAATCGCGGTGCCATGCAATTTTCGAACCAATACGGCTACGATAAATAACCGGGTAGTGCTTGAGTATTTACGTGCCGTAATTAATTTCAAAATTCCTAAGTATATATTAATCCTTAATTTACTATCTTTACCATTTAAAATCATATTGATCCGAACATGCGTTGGTTTGTTTGTCGATGCGAAAAAAAAAGGTGAAAGATAAAAGAGGCATTGTAGAGCAGAGGTGCACCGGAAATTAATGCAGGGACCATATCGCAAAAATGTTACGAGCACTGGGCGGCACAGGTCCGTTTATTGTCCATACGATTCTTTGACCGACGACCCTTATGCGCGGCTGTCTCCAAACACCGGCCACGTTTGTCGTGCACGATGTCAACAAAGGTTCGCCAATAAATTGCATCGAGATCGCTGGCGCCCTGATTTTTGCACACCATCGTTTAAGCTGCTCTCACACTTGTACCATTCATGATCGTACAGGATTGCATCTTTATGCGGATTCACGATTTTACGGACCTATTTCTAAAAAGGGAAATGCACTTTCTCGATAAAATAACTACATTTATTAATGCAATTGTTCAGCTGTCTGTCAGTGGAAAATTCAAGGAAATAGAATTTTTAGAGAGCTTTAACGAGTCTTTCTGTACAAGTGTGAACTCAGCTTGAATGAAAATTGTAACAACCATCGAAAGCTTCACCCCCATCGTGCATCGGAACGTAGCCAAATAGGGGACCTTTGTCGCACAAATTGATTCTATGTTCTTTCGTATCGTTGTTACACATCGCGTTTAATATGGAGACCCTTTGTGCGGTTTGCGTTCAAAAACCTCTTCGATCTCGCGTAAATACCTACAGTTGTTCGTCGATAGGTGGCAAGGATCGTTCTAGCTCACCTCGTCGTTGAAACGATTTCATCCAGTATAATTAGGTTTACGGGAATGATTTGTATCGATGATAGTACTTATGCGTGCACGTGAAATCATCGATGGCATTATTCGTGGTGGCGATGATTAATCGAACCCAGGATATTTACGCGCCGTTTAATTTCTAATGCAATGATACTGGAAAAAAAGAAGAAAGAAAAATGTCAATTCGCATAAACATCGTCGGTGCAATGATCATCCTGATCGACTATTCGCGATGGCTCGTCAATGAAAGTGACACACTCGAGGAAAGTGAACCGCGCTCGCGATTCGTCCGGCGGAGGGTATGAACTCTCAATTTCATTGGTTAATCGATAAAACGAGTTTTATCTTGAGATGATTGTTGAGCTGTTTCCTTGGACAATGTATGTATGTATGTATACACGACGATAAATCAAGCGAAATTAATTCGCTGTCGCGATTACACCTGTATATTTCTTTCATCATGCTCATTCCCTTTCGACCCTCGTCTTCCTTTACTTAAAATAATGATTGAAACGATGTGATTATCTTCGTTTTAATGTTTGATTATTCGGAATCTGTTTTCTTTTTCTCGCGTATATAATCAACATCTCTGCACACGGTTCGTTGGAAATGAATCTTAACAGTACAGAAGAAACCAAATGTGGCAGTGAATGTTAGTCCCAGTTCCAGGATGTACCGCCGTTCCTGTTGCATCGTCGCGAAAATAATTCAGTCTTCGATTCTCTGCGTCGTCTTATCACGGGAGATTTTTGATTGATCACACCTGGACCGGAACCACGCGAGCCAAACCGAACCGAGGCCGATCCACGGGCGGATCGCGCGTATTGGTCCCCGGAATGCAACAGATACTTCGCGGAACGATCGTTATGGGTATCAAAAAAGGGGAGTTGTTTCGTTGCACGATCGAGCAAGATCACATTTTGTACAGAAATCAGACACCGATTCCGTGTTATCGGGGGAATAGAATATCGTACGCGAAACAAGAAACAGACAACACACCGGCAAAAGACAAGTCTTCTCGTAAGGACGAAATCGTGTTTGCGTCGAACGTGAATGTATTCTCTTGTCGCGACCACAGACGAGGTTTAGGAGTGGACATTTCATCCAATGTATTTTTTCGGCCCATTTTTCTGGGGCGACGTCACCCCATTTCCATTTTAGTGTCACTACCCACCGCAGATTCACCGTTCTCATAACGTAAAGGTCGCTAAAATCACAGGCTTTTTAAGGTGTCGGTATTACAATTTAGGTGGGCCACCAACTCCCATAAGATGAAATGTCTAATCTTATACCACGTCTGTGTCGCGACGTTTCGCACTCGGGGAACGCGGCTGAGGCAGAACAACTGGTTCCTGCATACGAGAAAAATTTCAGTACTTTCAATTAATCAACCGTCGAAATTCAAATATTCTCAGTTGTTCGTAAATCTGAACTTTACCAAACTTTAGACACTCATTCTCTATTACAGTTCGAGCACCTTGTCTGAGCTTACAATTCGAATTTTTCCCGTGCGCAGAAACCGATCCGTAGGTTCCAGCGTTTCCCGTAGCGATCGCTGCCTTTTTGGCACTGCTTAAATTATACGGTTAATATTAATCAAGTGAAGAAATTCGGCTCCACGTATCCGGAACACATTATACAACGATTGTCTTTCGTGAACGTATAACAATGGAGGGTCGGTTTCGTATTGTTTTCACGGTTCGACTGTGGCTTTCGTTCGTTCGTTCGCGGATTTTGCCTTCCTCTCTGCTCTCGCGATTGCGTGCACGGTGAAAAACAGCGAGAGAAACGATGGCGGTGCTTCCGGCTAGCTGACAGCGACGCTTCGATCGCACGCTGTATGTATTTTTTTTTTTTTCGCAATTTTTTTTCCTTTGATTTCGTACCTTCTTTGCGATATATTATTCGTGTCGTATCCGAAGGTTCGTTTTTCGTTTATTCTTCGTGTGTCCTATGCTTATCTAATAATAATAATAAAGCGGTTTTCTGTACAGGTCTCCGTTAGCAATGATAATCACGACCGTAAGTAAAAGTTACTTTCTGTTTACGTTGAAAAACTTGAAACAATGTCAGATCGTTGAAAATTTTCGATTCCTCAATCGAGTATTCTACATTCGGGACTTGTAAACAGGTTTGTAATCGTGAAATCTCCGGCGGGTCCAGAGTTAGAAAGAAAATAGGAGACGACTAACGCAAGATACCGGCGCGAACGGAGACGTTTGCCCAAGGATCGATACCCGATACAAATAGAATAAATAATTCTGTACAATTATGAACAAGGTGTACAAGTGACGGCGTTTCGGTTGTCGCCGCGCGTTGATTCTGGATCGATCGAATGATTTTCCCGGCGCCGAGATCCTCGTCGACCGTGCCTTCGGGGCCGGGCGTAACAATTCGTAAACGGAGCACAGCTCCGCGGAAAACAGCATTTATATATATCACATAATTTCAGGCTACCATAGGTTCTACCTTTTTTTTTTCTTCTCACATACGCGTTTCTCCCCGAAGTCTTATCGCTAGTACATAAGTATTTATACGTAAGTCGCCTAAACGGTAATCACTCGAAACAGTTTGGTCAGTATCTCTAGTTTCAAGGTCTGTTGGGACTTTTCCTTTGAGGGCGACACGATCCATTTTCCATTTTTTATCATTCAGATTCGACGATTTGGTGTAATAACGGTATCGTCAGACTCTAAAGCCGTCGTTTCTGGTCTACGACGGAACAGATAACATTTTCGCTAAGGAAGAACTTCTTTCAAATCACCTCACGAGTCTCCCATTTCCGGGTCCTCGAACATTTTTATTATACCCTGTGTACGGAACAAGGATAATTAAACGATCCAACGAGAGATAGCCATTTAGTGGTACTTGGGGACCAAGCCAGAGTGTCTTCCAACTATAATAACCGAAGAACTCCGTCGGCGGCTGAGCGAAAAAAAGAAAGAAGGCTGCCTCTTCCGAGAGAGAGTTTGAAAGCGTCGCGTGTCCTCCAAAGAGCTGAAGAATCATTTCCCCGGACTGTTTGATCTCGAGGATCTATTATCTCGCGACGAAGGAACAAGAAGTTGCGAGAGCCTCGATTCCCGTCGCTCTCAAAGGAAAACGGTCCGGTTCACCTGAAGAACGGTCCGTCGACCGATTTTAATATCGTACAGAGGATCGGTTCTTCGCGCTTAAAAACGTCAAGGATAAAGGAGAAAGTGAAGAGATAGGAGAGAGAGCCCACCAGTGTCAGTTGACTCGTGCTAAAAATCGTGTCCCATCGTCGTGCCCGTCGAAAATCTCGACGAACGATTGAACGACGACTGGCGCGCGACTTTCGTTTGTTAGTTCCCCGCTTGATCACTCGGATTTCCTTTCACGAAAGTGTCCTTTCTCACGTCCGATCCCAGCACGAGGTTCAACAGAATCTCAGGCTTCTCGAATGCCCAACGTCGACGATCCGGCCGCGATCGATCGCGACACGCTCGATCGTGACCCGATCATCGACAGCGACGCGATGGTCAGCTGCTAAGCGCTACCAACTACCAGCGAAACGATATCACCTAGAATTTATTACTTATTGTCCTCTCGTTTAAAGCAACTCGATACCATCTCGCGCTAACGTGACGCGTCTCTGTCGTCAGGCTAAAGACCGAGGCTAAGATCAATGGCACTGTGTTTGTACCGTGGAGACTAGTCTCGACATAGAAAATAATATGGAAACCATGATACGGATTCTACGATCTGGGAAAACTTGTGTGTAGTAACGAGGTCGAACGAACATTCCGATCGTTCTATCGCGAGGAAACGTAGAATCCCGCGACACAGGATATTTATCGTACGAACTGTACTACCAGGCACTAGTGTCAGTGGTTCGTAAAGGAAACGACGTAGACTTTTCACAGTCCTCGATGCAACGAACGCTCTATTTCTATACCTCAGTTCGTACAATCGGACCTTCTACCGTAGCTCGAATTCCCAAGCCGCGCAGCGAAACATAAGGAGAGAGCCCGGTGTTTCGAACAGTACCCGATCTGGTATGACTACAAAAGCGTCCTGTGTCTACCTCCAAACTAGCCCTAGCTGCGTGGGATGGTCGAGAGCCTACTTCGTGATAAAGGATTTCAGGAAGAGGCTTTCTCAAGCAGAGGCTTCCAAGAATGTCCCTTGCTGCTGCTGTCAGACCTCTGCGCAGAGGACAGCCAAGGATCGTGTCCGAGTGATCGAGCAGAGAACGCAACTCTGTGTATATATAGGTGACCCGTGTCAATGACTCGAGCATGTTTTTCTGATATTTCTGTTTACGCGTGTGTGATGCAGTTCTGCGCGTTACGCGGAGGCGGCGGTTGCCACGACGGTGTCCCCTTCAGGAGGACACCAGCCAGAGCACGAGGTCACGGCGACCGACTGTGATGACCGATGGTGATCGTCACACGGTGGTCACCCGATCGACCTCGACGTATCGCACAGAACTGTCGCTGTGTCAGCAGATCACCTCCTTCCCGTCGATGATCGCGGTCTCCGAGGAGATGCTCTTCAGCCGATGCTGGGATATCGAACGGTTCGTTCGTTGCCGGCAGATACGCCAGAGCACGAAACAGATCACACCGAGGATCGTGACGATCGCTAGGAGACCAAGACCCAGATGGAGCGGCGGTAGCTGAAGGAGCATCGAGCAGTGCGTCAACGCCTCGTCGTAACCAGACGGACAATGGGAAATACCGTCGCACCAGAGGGACGCGTTTATGCACGCGTCCAGCTCGGGGCAACGTTGCTCACAGTCCCGTGGCATTTGCAGACCCGCCATGGACGTCACCGATGGCCTGAAACACGACGTGTATCGTTAGATCGATCGAATTCTGTCTCGTTAATCGTCCACCGATCGTGATCATCGGGCCAAGTTATGCGGAAACTTACCAATCCTCAAAATAACAAATAATTAGCGAAACACAATATGGATCTCGTAATTTTGTGATCCTTGTTTCGCAATAAATTACCCAAGCCATAGGAAATGGAAAATAAAATTACAATTAACTGTGTACAATTAAAAATAATATTAATTAAAAGCCGTTAAAAGACATTCTGAAACAACAAGAAATAAAGCATGCCCAATAGAAATGAAGCTACTTTTTTACAAAATAAAAATTTTCAAAATTTTATTTAGTTTCAGATCATCGAGGGTTGCTAGTTTTTTTTGCATAACTTGGCCCAGTTGTCGTTTCGTTACCTCCTGGTGAGCTCGAGCCACGTGACCGTGTACGAATCCGGTTCCTTGACGATAAATTCCACCGCGATGGTTCTGACTGGGTCCAGACCCGGCGACAGGATCAACGCGTTACTGCTGACGGCCCAGCCGTCGCTGAACACCTCGACCACGCGATGCCGCAACTCCGACGGCGGTCTGGGACACACCGACACGTGGATCGCGCCACCGGTGTGCACCACGATACGATTTTTGGTCGTGCATTTGCTCGTGTTCGACATTATCGTGCCGTGCAACTTCACGTACAGGTACTGATTGGGGCCCGGTTCGATCAGCCACGGATGTTTCTCGCAGTTTTGCTGCAAGACGTCAGGAGCGTAATGTGTTAGATTCTAGATCAATGAAATCAATCCACAGACTTCTCTCGATTATCGTCTCTCACTTGGGTCTGCGCCGGGACAATAATGTTATAGGGAGAAATGCTTTAGACCGTAATTCGTAGTAATCCGTAATAGTAAATTCGTTTTTTGCTCGAAGCCCGAGCCTCGAGGTTCCACGCCCCCTCCCTTCCCAGCGGTGGGGATAACGTGAAAAGGGAAGAAGTGGACTGCTAGTGGACTCGTAGGTAAGGCTACCTAGCAGACCCTGCCATATTACTTACAGGACAACCTGATTATTTCTAAATGAACGTTGAACCACCCACCTCATCCTCGTCGACGATGGGCGACATGTACTTGATCTCGCCGGACGGTCCTCTGACTCGTCGCTTTTGCATGCAAGGATTGGTCTTTATGAAGTCCCAGGTGGCCTCGAAGAACAGATTATTGTAGTCGTCGAGCGCGTCCATGGACATCACGGTGAAGTGGACTTCGACGATGTTCGACGTCGACTTGACGTTCATCGGTAGCGATCGGTTCGAACAGAAGCAATCCCTCTGCACGGGGGGCGCGTTCAGCCACGGCTGATCCATCACCTGTCGACACACACCGAACAGATTCCGTGTGTCGTTCGCGAGAATCAATTAGCCCGGTGGATTATTACAATCGTTACGCAAACAACAACCCGTGAATACGGCATTCCGAGTATCAGCGATTACTAATTACGCTTGAAACATTGCGGTCCTAATGAATTTCGCGGATCGATAACGAACCCGGCGACCACTGTGCAACGTTCAGACTGTTGTTTACACTGGAAACATCCGACACCTACGTTTCCACGAAAATTTCGTTAATTACCGATCGTATTAAATAGTCCTTGATACCGTCGCGACAGGAAGTCCCATCGAGCTTCTAAATAAAATAAAAACTGATTCACGAAATGAAATTTACAGGGTCCTTTCTTTTGTCTCACACCGTAAGCAGCGAGTACAGTAAAATTTTCGATGAGTGGTCAGACGTCATCCCTACCACTGGGCACTTGACTCGTTCCACAGGAACCACCTCAGTGGTGGGGGTGACGTTTCAACACTCAGGGCTTACAAGCCTACGAACACTCATCGATCATTCACTGCACGCAGTAGTGTAGTTGTACCTTAACAGAGAAGTTCTTCGAGCCCACACAGAGCAATCGACTGAAGTCAGAACTGGAGACGCTGCGGCAGGTACGATTCCCGTTCAGTACCTTGTTGAACCTCAGCTTAACGATCTCGTCGTGCTCGCCCTCGAATCGGTACACGCAGCTGGAAA
Organism: Dufourea novaeangliae; assembly: GCF_001272555.1. NCBI lineage: Eukaryota > Metazoa > Arthropoda > Insecta > Hymenoptera > Halictidae > Dufourea > Dufourea novaeangliae. Next base: position 983,698 of record NW_015374251.1, on the reverse strand, counting down.
AAAACCGTTCTAGCCTGCACTTTCACCGCCTTAATCGAATTTACACGGCCGGCCGGCCACGCAAAGGAACACGCTTTACCGTTCCGATAACACGCGGGGGGCATCGAACGCGATCGACGAGCGTGCAAAGTGATTCCGATATCAGGACTTACAGCGGATTATTTCGCTTCGGAGCGGACAGACGCATTGTCTCTTCCCCTGTCCGCGTATATGGTACACGGGGATAAATAAAAAGATACGAATAACGAATATGCGGATGTCGTCATTTTTAAAATGTTCGTTCGGATATTCACGCAAAGGTTCGTTCGAGGCTTGAAAATATACGGGGGAAAAAAAATGGTAAATAAGTCCCTGGGAGCGGAGACTTTAAGAATCTCTTATCCGTTATCTGCTGACGACGAGAACGGCTGAAAGGGAAGTGCTCTCTCACCTAATATTTTTCGCCCCGCCGCGGCCGTAAAGGAAAATATCGCGCGGAGCCTGGAATCTACGATCAGGATAATGGTCCCGATTCCGGCTGTAGAAGATCCTCGAGCACGGCCCGTTACCGTAAGGATCGCCGTCCTGATGAAGATCGACGAACTCGTAGAGGGCGCGAAAATTGACTGGCCTGAGGGACAAAGAGGAATAACAGGGTAATCGTTCAGTCTCGTTCAGCTTGTTAGTTCGTCCAACGTGGGGGGATAGAATGAATTATTTCCCGTTGGTCTGGAAACGTTTGTGCATTATAATAGGCAACGTCTGTTCGGTTTGAATAATCGTGGACTTCTGAAATCAAGTAAGGAAGACTAAAACCCCGCTTAATATTCCAATACCACCCTCTGTTTCGGGTGTTACTTCAGGAAAGAGACTTGCATAAATTCCTGAACTGTAATCTTAATTAATTCCTACAATAATTGGAGTGGTAGCCATTGGCCCAGATAGCACATGACGTCCAATGTCGCCTTGAAGACGGCTTAAGCTTTAGACCTAACAAAGCCGTAAAATGGGCGTCTTCAAGGCGTCGTGTGCTATGTGGGGTAAGACCTTGTTGTTTAAAAAGTCGAATTAATCGAAGGGTTCGTCCATGTTGGAACGATCGTTACTGTTGGAAATGGAATACCGTTTAAATATGGGGAATCGTGATTCCTCCGCGAAGCCGATATCATCGGTGAAATATGTCTGTTAAATCAGGGGCGGGGAAACGGCGAGCGGCCATTTCGTTTTTTTTTTTTCGCTTTTGAAATTCAATAATTCAGTTCCAGGGGGTTGAATATAAATTCCGACGAAAATTTGCTCGTGACACCCAGCCTCGGTGAAATCGATACAGAACGTTACACGCGAAGAATGCGAAGGGTTTTATGGCGACGTGGCGCAATATCTGCCGCACTTGCACGTTTTCGTTCCTCCTTCTCTTTCTCGCGTTCCTACCGTTTCTCGGCCCCTTTCGCCGTTCCCCGATATCAGTTATTTATAAGAAACGATTTCTCCTGTAGAGCAGTGCGCGGGAAAAACCGGGGATCCACGGAAATTCTGTGGAAGTGACGCTTAAAACGGAAGAAAAGAAGAGAAACGAACAGTTCAGGACATTCTGAGGCTTTAGATTCTATTCGATCTAAATGGGAGTTAACGAACGCATGCCCTCGCGATTCATTCTGAAAAGCATAGAATTTCTTCGGTGAACGTTGTGAAACGAAAAGAGAATAAGGCAAGATAAAAATAAAGGTCGTCGAACCGTTATAATAAACGCTAATCTTCACGTCGAAATTACACGGTATACAGAAGAGATTCCGTGCAAAAAGCAAGTCGATCGAACATAAAATAAAAGAAAATAGAAACAGAGGCAAGCTTTAAATAAAACGCGTGGCAGAATTAAACCAGAAAATAAAACTGTGACGTGTGTGTCCACGAGCGTGCTCGATATTCCCGTAATTATCTCGCCGGCTTGTCCGCGTTCCTTCACCCCCGGACAAGGGACACCAAAGAGTTTATTTGCACTCTTTTTTTTTTCTTTTTTATTTGCCCAGGGGGGTGGACGGGGTCGTCTGCTCGAGTGTGATATCCGACACGCGGGAGCACACGGAACACGGTTGCGTCGCACGGTCTAGTTAATCCTTTCCACTTGAAACGATCGTCCTATCCCGCGATGCCTTTATCAACTCCCCTGTCAACGCGTAAATTCTTGATCGAGCAACCACCCTCTTGGCGGCGATGCAGAAAAAAAACGAACGTTGTCGGTAGATTAAAGTCCTTTGAGATTAAGGAGAATTCCCTTCGTGTTGTGCCCGGTATAAATTTCCAAGATAACTCGAAACGCAGCAAATCATCGATGAGTGTTCGGAGGATCCTCGCCACTGACAACGAGTGTTCAGACGTCGTCCCCACCACTGGGTGTGTGGGGGTCCTTGTGGAACCAGTCAAACGTTCAATGGTGGGGATTACGTCTGAACTCTCAGTGCCAAGGAGTCTTCTAACAGTCATCGATGATTTACTGTATTAACAACAGTATTTCCTCGCTACTAGTCCCCTAGGAATATTTCACTTTCACTTAACATTTCCTGGCAAAGATACACGATTCGGTGTCGAGGTAGTACATACTGTTACTGCAAAATTTCAATTACGAGGCTGCCTGTCCTTTTTACTTTTATTTTTACTCTTCTCTTTCTCTCTTTCTGTGTACTATTCACGAGGCCGCTGGTAATAAAAGCTCATTTCCCGGGGATACTACGGTGAAAATCACTTTACATCTCCGCTGGAGAGAAAACATAATACGAGCCTGTCGATCGATACTACGCGAGACCGCGCGCGCGTTTCGCCGTTGGAACGACACGAGCAGGCGGGGAATAAAACGGCACACGCGAGTCACGCGTTCGAGTGAGGAGGGGGTTGCCTGTAATTGAAACGGAAACCGCTCTTTTTTTTTTTTCTCCCCCTACTGTTCAACGTTTCTCGATCGAGTCATACTCGCCTGAGAGCGGTCGACTCGACCATTCGCATCTCGATGGTCAAACTATTCCCGCTCGAGACGAAACTCTCGCCCAACGAGCACGGTCGACTGGTGTTCTGGAGGATTGCGTGGTCGCAGGTCCTCGGCACTTTGTCCTTGCAGTAACGGGCCAACAGTGTCGTGTTACCCGACGGACGACCCACCAATGTTCTCGAGGGCTCGATCACTTTGTCCCCGTGCCTCTGCTGCTCCTTCTCGCTGTTCACACCATCAACGAATCATTGTCAAACTGGAGAACTTACGTAGAAAGATGGGGGATGTATTAAAAGAATGGGAGAAAAATCGACCGAAAAGTATACATATAGAAGCTAAAGCTAAATTACCCTTTCCAAGCATCTTGTCCTCAAACATAGACAAACTGAACGGAACGTCTCGATATTCAAATCAATATCCCTGATCCACGTCAACCCCTGGCTCTACGACTTTTTCTATGACGAAACATTTTTGTTACACCCTGTATATAAAAGTTCTAACCCGAATATACAGAAAGTCACGGGAAAACCTGCCCGTTACCCCAAAGGTGTTAATCAAAGTCTGTTCAACGGACCAGGCGAGGTCGTTACACTCCGCCAATGGCATCATCTCGCCGTCCCAGACCATCAGCGTTGTCGAGCAGTCCCCGTCGGTGCTAGACAAACTGGTGCCCACGTGGAACTTCAGAATCGACAGCCATACACGGAACTGCGGTTGCGCGGGCCTTGGAGCCGGTCTCCTCCAAACGGTCCCAGGCCTCTGTTCGGGGAACTTGGGCAGAGGACGCGGTGGCGTTGGACTAGGAAGCGTCGGTCCAGCGCCTCGAAGATGGTACAAACAGGTGCTGTTTCTGGGCAAAGTGTGCCGTGGCGAGGCTAGCACACCGCCGCCGCTTCCCTGAAGCCAGAACTCGCAGTGCTTGTTCTTCGCGTAGGTTGGAGAGTCCGCGTCCACGAACCTTACCTTGAAACGTGTGAATAAGAAGATCAGGATTTAGAGGATGTAACCCACAAGATTTCGATATCCAGATAGATTTACGACGAATCAGTGCCCATTGGCTCGCGTTAAAGTAGCGTTTCCAGAAAAAACCCGCCACGAGAGCACCGCACAGCTCCTTTAACGCGAGTCTACTCTAAATTTCCGGGACCAGTACTTGTAGGTGTTATAAATTAATAAATTACTAAATAATACAAAATATTTCAAAACCAGGATACTAAAAAAATGATAACAAAATAGAGCGGGGGAACTATAACTTGGGCCGGACACGAACAACGGACCTTGCCATTAAATTGTTAATTAATTCACGTGTTCGTTAAAAGTATCAAAGTGGTCGGAGACTGCGCCGATAGCGTATGTCCGCGTTCATTCGAAAAAATGCCGGTGAAGCCCACAGCTATCCATTTAAATGCGATCCATGAACAGACCGTATTTTATCCCCTCTCCGCCCCTCCCCACCCTTCAGACCAAGGTGTAAAGCACGCTGTTCCGGCTCTCCCCCGTTCTCTGAATGTTTGAAGAGAATTACCACGTACTTGCACTTCTAATTGAAAGCCGTGGAGCGAGTGCGGGGGCGTCGGGTGGAGAAACGTGCCGTAAGGAGACGTGGTGAACTTCGTGTAACCGTCGTACACGGTCACGTAGTCCTGCGGCGAATTTCCATTTCTCATTTAGACTCCCACCCCCTGATCTCCGTACACCAAACGGCGGGATTCGTTTCAATTAAAAGTCAGTGGGTCGACCTTCAGATTGTCCCCTCGCAAGTATTAATCCTGATGACTGACAGGGGATGTTCTCGGAGTGATACATGCCGATTTGTCTGCAAGTTTGCCCAATTTTTTCAGGGTACCAGGCTAAGAATTTTTTTTTGTAACTTTGTTGGTGCTATTTTTAGACACTAAGGGAGAAACCACGGTTTGAGGCGGTTTCTTCTTTAATGTATAAAAGTAGGACATCCCTTGTTAGCGGACACAGGATATACACCTGTCAATCCTAATCTTATACACTGCGGATTTTTCGTATTTATCGTATACGCAATTATCTACCATTCGGTACAGTTAAACTTTTAATAAAGTTTGCCGAGGTTTTTATATTTCCTTGACACTTCTAAAAGCCTTAATAGAGGCTGTCAAATTTCTATTGAACTCTAATTTTGCGCACACATCCGCAGTCTATTTATCATCGATTCTTATATCACAAACTCGACATTGAAAACTAACTACGACGTCCTATGGCACACGTCAATCGCTAAATGCACGAAACATAGATCTGCTGAGATCTTCGAAAGGACACATTCTTCCCCAATCCATTTTTACATACTTCCTACACACTTTCGACGTTATCCAGGTTAACACTAGAACTACCAAATCACTCAAAATGACCGGTTAGTAGAATATTCTAACGATGATTAAAATGTTACCACAATACACTTTCTCAGATCTTTCAGTAGTTTCATTGTAATATGAAAATGAAGAAATTGATTAATTCAAGAATTTGAATATATTTAACAAATTCTCATGATTACAGATTCGACGGAAATAAATACACGTTCATCGTCGGCAGTTCTAGTGTTAACTAACGTGGTTCTATATAGACTGCCGATAAATCAGTCTTATCACCGTAGAGCACACGGCACAAGTATCATCCCATGATCCGAATTTACTTACCCTCCCCCACCTTCCTCTAGTGGCAGAAAGGTGAATTTGCGAGTTTCAGGGCTTTCCGCGAGGGAGGTACCTATTCATGATTTAAGAAATCGACCGCCATCCCGAACGGAATTATGCGAAGTAACGGCCGCAGTGTTCGGTTTTATCGGCGGGGAGGGCACATGGTCACGTTCTCGACCGTATCCTCGGTGCCTCGAATTTATATCGGTTAATCGAATTTTCCCGGGATGGGCGACCTTTTTCACGTACCTGCACCAGGTCACAGTCCTTCCAGAGTTGAAGTTTACGGGGCGAGGACTCCGCCTGCGTGGCCGGTCTGGCCCTTATGGCCACCAATTGGCCACGGGGTTGTTTCACCGAAATTAAAGCGTGTTTTCCCGGTGGTACGTCGTGCTGTCTCACCTGTATTACACACATGCACATACGAGATTAAAATGAAAACCAGGGACAGTGGCGCTTGCTTGTTATTTCGACCACGATATGGAACTGCGCATGAAGATGGTTGCGCTAATTTCGAATATTGTTACAAATTCACTCCACCGAGAAATGACTTCGTTGTATATTTCAGAGCGATAAATGTAAATTACGGAACCGATTTAGTAGCCGACAGCGCCCGCGGCGAATTAAGAAAGAACGATATTCCGGAGTTAATTGTTGTAAAGCCAGGATTCATTGGTTCCGTTCGACTAACGAGAATCGATTCGAGCGGGGATTTGAACGTGCTCGCGGAACCGTGACGAATCGAATTATTTCACGATCAAAGGAGCCTCATAATCACGCGTTTCTGATTCGTCGAACGGGTCTCGAACGCCTCTTCTATTTCCGGCAAGTTTTATGTCCATCGACGTGGAACGGAATTGCTTCTGCGAATCTTCCGCGGGATCATCTAGGAGACACCTTCGAGGCCGTCCACACCCTGTTCTGGAGACTGGTTTCGAATCGTGAAACCTTAATAAGATATCTGTTTGATCGATCCATTTTCCCCCGTTTGAACGATCCCTATTCCCTGTTTAACGCTCCATTTCGCGGACCGTCGATTCTCTTTCACGAATATTCGAACCCATCCGATTCGCATATAAACGGTGTCCCAAAATAGCTTCGACTCCCAAAAACGAGGGCTTCCTGGGATGATTTGAAACAAGATTTTCCTTAGCAAAAATGTTATCGGAGGCTTTGTTAACGAGACATTAACGAAAAACCCCGACCAATCACCTCACGAATCCCGCACTTCCGGGTCCACCAACATTTTTGTTACGCCCCGCATAAAGAAAACTTTCGATGCTCGTGTTTGGTTCGATTCACGTAATAGAGTTACGTCCTCGAGGAACCTCAGACTGAAGAATTCTCGCGATAATTCAGCTGTAACGCCGATAATTCCACGAGTTTTTACCCTTTACGATATTCCACGTTTATCACGACAGTGGCAGGGAAAAGTTTCAACCCCCACACCCCTCCCCCAGGTGGGACTTACCGCGTAGTAGCAGGTGAGATTCCGAGGGTATAATCCAGGAAAGTTCGGCGACTGGAGTCTGCACTTCTTCCGGTCGCAGTCGCTGAATATGCGGGAGCAATAGGTCCCGGATATCAGGTCTCCGAGGTATTGCTCCGAGCTCGGTTTCGTGCTGGTGCCTGGTAGCTGCTCCACCATTTGCATCGCCATCGAGCTGTTCGCGTATTCGCTCGACGAGGATGAAGAGGACAACGACGACGTCGCTTCGGTCGACGCTGGCGTTCCTGTCGTTTGCGTTATTCCTGCAATCGCGATTTTTAACGATCCTTTAACGCCTATATTCTAATCCTGAACCCTATTAATGTTTGGCAATAATCTATTGGGATTTTCGACGAAGCAAATAAAATTAGGTGAAGTAACGGGGAGAGCAGTGGTTAAATAAAAAATTATGAACCACACTGCGATTGTATCGTTGAAGCCTGTTTACAGGGTTGCACTAATTTTGCACAAACCGACTTGGGTATGCAAATTTGAGGCCCGTTTACGTGGTGAAATAATTTTTTACCACTAAATATTCAGAGCCCGCTTTACTTTGTTCGAACAGGGATCGGAAAATTTTCCCAATTTACAAGGCTGACACTTTCAGAGAAATTCCATTTCTCGTACCAGGTGAAAATTGACGACATCGAATGTTTCCTCGATTTCAATAACTCCGTTTCCTCACGTTCGCGATCAGAAACGTGGAAACAGATCGTTCTCCATGGATTGGGGTTGGTAGCTGGAGGGGTGGAAAAGGAGAAAGGCGTCTCGAGGATCGTTCGAGCATCTACAGGGTGTTCCAAAATAGCTCCGATTCCCGGAAATGAGGAGTTCCTGGGGTGATGTGAAACAAGTTTTTCCTTAGCAAAAATGTTATCCAGAGCGCCAGTCTGCCGGCCGAGTTCTGATTGGTCAGGGTTTTTCGTTAATATCTCGTTAACAAAGCCTCGGAGAATATTTCTGATAAGGAAAAAGTTGTTTCAAATCATCCCAGGAATTTTTCATTTACAGGAATCGAAATTATTTTGGGATACCCTGTATACCTTACCGGCGAACGGATTCCCGTAGCGCACCACGGCGTCCGACTTCCTGATCGTCTTGTACGCCATTCGGAAGTCGAAATTGAATCCCGTCTGATCCTTGCTAAGCCTGAGCAGCTTCAGCGATATGGTGACGGACGGTGTCTCGCTGTAGTAGATCGCTGGGCCCCACGACGTTCCGCACCATAGACCGCCGACGTCCGGCCGTTGGGCCTCCGAAATCTGCAGGGAACCGTCCGGACAGCCCTCCGCGGTGAACGACACGAATTTCCCCAGGGTGAAGCTGTCGAACGTCAACTGGAATCACGGAAGGTGGGGAGTTGTCTCGTGCAATCGAGAAAAATCAATTTCGTCTGTTGTGCAAAACACACATCTGTGCGTGTTTCCGTTTCACCTTTACCATTCGACGCTTGTCTCTGGATTTAGGCGATTAAAATATTCGTAGGTTCCACATAGTTCGTTTTAGTAATGGTACATGAATCACCGAAGAGAAATGGAGGAACCGTGTGGTTTTGTAAACGGCGAGTTGGTAAAGGGTCTCTCTGATTCGACGGGGAACTGGTCAAGTGTCTTTTGATAAAAAAAAAAAAAAAAAAGTGAAACACGTGGGAATGGATGTTACGGGGGCTGTAAATAATTTGGCAACGGCCCCGGGTAGAGACTTTCATTCAGCGGCGAAAAACTTTTCGAGCACGAAGCTATCCACGGAATGGATTCTCTGTCTCTTGGCCGTTGAGGCTGGGGCAATTTGCGTTATTAAAAATTTCCCGTCGTTGATTCTTGCTCGTCTGCCAAACGGGTGGCTCTGTTCTTTACTGTGGAACAACTTTGTTTTTTTTCATTCGGACACGAAAGCTATTACTACTTCTGGATGAGAGCGTTTAATGGTTCTTCGAATGACCACGGAATTGTGCTACTTCTTTTTTTTTTCAAAGACATTTCTGTCACCGATTCACCTGAATGATGTCGCCCAACTCGCCGCCCGGCGCGCTGAAGGTGAGCTTGCAAAAGTAAGGCACCTTATCCTCCTTCGGTCGATGAAGCTCCAGGTCGTAGGTTTTACCGACGTCGCCGTAGTAGGTTTTGTTGCAGGCTGCAACAAGGGAAGGCCCCTTTTCAGTTTCGAGTGGAGCGAAACTGGGTTTATATACCTGATTATGAATCGCTGATTGCAATGGTAATCTCAATTTTGACCATAGGCGTAAGGATGTTTTTTTAAAATTTTAAGTACGAAGCTGTATGAAATATTTATTTACTTATTAAACAGGCAATATGCCCTTTAGTATACATACACAGACAATGTGTATTATACAGGACGTAATAAAAGCATGGTGCTCTCTAGCTTGTGTCTGATCATTGCATTCTGTTTCTACTTAATACAATGATTGATGCACACGTTTCAGATTACCCGAACAGCGTCAACTTTATATTAAAAAACCTAGACTTCGTGACCTGTAAAGGAAAAACTAAAACTATCACCGTGTCCAGTAGCCTTCACGTAACACCAAAAACCAGGTTTACTTCCATCAATTTTTGAGACTCGTTGAACAGTGTAATCAAGTCGTTTCAACGTAGAAGATACCCCGAGTATCGTGTCTCGAGCATGATTCTTAGGACAGAAAAGACGAAGAAGTCAACTCGATATTCGATTTGCCGTCCAATAAAAATCTCGCCCGAACGCGAAGAGCGCAACGGCCCCGTGTAATCGCGGGTTGATTCGATCGGAGGGATTATCGGGACCGATTCCAAAGAGAATGCCACGGACGAGGAATCGACAGGAGTGCTCGATGAATTATCGATGCCCCTCGGGCTGCTTCCGAAGAAAAGGAGTCCGGTCGACGTAGCTCGTCTTCCGTTCGTTCAAGTTTAATCGCGAAAGCCACGCGAAAAAAAAAAAGAAATGGGTCGAATTCACTCGATCCAGAGGAGTTGAAGGGAGGAGGAAAGGGAGAAACTCTGGTGAATTTCCTGGCATTGTGTTCCCTCGTTCAGGGTAATATTGTTCACGTGTTTATCGAGGGTAATCATCGTCGCGCCGGATATCGAGGCACTCGAAAAGCCCGACGCTAATTCACGGTAAATACCCGTATCGTTTTTGAAACCTGTCCAACTGTCGACTGTCCGCGACGTGGATTCACGCGGATTATTACCGATGTATATATATATATATATATCGTCTTCTTTCGATTAATTCCTGTCGCCCCACAGTATTCGATGGATATAGAAAATGGACGAAAATTATTAATTTCTCTCTGGTGAAAAAGCCTCTAAAGAAGATATGCATTTAATATAAAAAAAGAAAAATACCAATGGTTGTAGTATTTACTTTTTTTTAGTACCACTTTTGACAGCAAATTGGTAAATTTAGCAAAAGTTACGGGTAGCATTAAAACCTACGTTCTCTTATGGACATTTTGAAGGTACAAAAAAAATTTATGGATCAAAGACTTTTTACTTTTAAGCATTGCGTCGAACACTGTGGGCCCTCGTTGAACAGGCGATCGAAATTCGCTAGAGCTTCCGTTAAGTGGTTTACTTTTTCAAACAGTTTCAACGTAAAGAGCTATGATCGCCAGTATTACTCGTGCTTTCAGCAGAGAACTCTGAGCCGTATCAACGACAGCCGTTTATGAACCTCATTTCGACACGTCGTCGCAGAGTGATTTGCTGAAGGATCCAGATCGTATTCGAAAGGTAACCGAAACGTAGGTGGTGGTCGATTCGAGTTGCTTTGGCTTCCTATCGCATGCCTCTCCCTGCAGAATCACATCGTGCAGGACGGCTTGATTACAATACCAGTTCATTGTGGGGCTTCAAGGGCTCATCACGGACGTATAGGATGGAAATCGAGGCTACCAGTCGGTGGGCCAACGCACACCTGGCTACGAAGTAGAGGGGGAAGGGGGCTGAATGGATCGGGGGAGCACACAATGCACGCCATTTCCAGGCATCGGGTCGGTCTCCACTCCTAATCAGAATCCCCCAGTTTGCCTGGCTAATAGCGCGCCTAAAATCTCGCTACCTTGTCTTCCGCCTATCTCCGTTCTAATACCGCCACGTAACTCGATACCAGGTAATTTCCCCCGATGAATCGATTCCACACGAATCGTTCGTGGTTTCACTCTCGGGTCAGGGTGCAACCTCATGAAAAAATCATCGTATCGAGGTTCACTTTATCGATTATATCATCTAGTAAAGTCTACCATCTTCACCCACATCTGCATATTCCAGTAGAATAAGATCGTCTTTCTCAGAAAGGAAGAAATACGACACGAAAACCCTCGAGAAATAATGAAAGTCAGTTCCATCGTTCTTCATATCGAAGGATTCCGCGAAGCTTCGAGAATGGATCGAAGAAGCTGTGTGGCCCCGAAGACGACGTGGAGAATGAAAATTCAAGGACCTAGAGAAAGGTTTCCCAGGGACCATGGTGTTCGGGAACAATCGCTGGGCGGCCTGGCTGTAATTCAATATACGTCGTCGTTAGGTTTAATGACAGCATTCGGTATTGGAAACCGATATACGTCCCTCCCCCTCCCGAGTATTACGAATTCAACGGATGTGTGCATCTGTTACGTCAAATTACGAAAGTTCCCCGCCCTTCTGCAGAACGAACGCTTCTCCCGTGGCAACGTCTCGCGGCTGACTAATGACTGGCATCAACCACTTCTCGCAAGGATGCGTCCAGGCAAGCGTGTACCCGTGCCCAGAGAGAATTCTAACGAATTACTGGACCTTTGTCACTGCTCGAAGTCGACCGTCTTCACACACAGGCTGTCTCTCTCTCTCTCTGTCTCTCCGCGATGTTTTAAAACGCGTGTAAAAACAGAGAAACTTTCTGGAACGTTCGTGATTAATAATTCCACTCGCGGTCCGGCTTTCGTTCTTTCAGTGAGTATTTCTGCTGGCTTTTGCGACTCGCCGGTCTCTCTGTGAACTATTGTATTTCCTCTCCCGTTATTAATTGCCCCGTCGCGGAGGATTACTTAAGCGTTGATTCTTGCGGAAATGAGAATCGAATAAACGATTCGCGTCTCTCCTTAATGTGTGTTGTCTAAGTGTTTATGGAATACCCCAAGTGTTTCAGACGTTTGGTGTGAAATTATAGCGAATATTTAACAGTCTTTATCTGCCACGTCATCAAAACATATATAGGTTTAGTTATTAAAGTACGTCGAAATGCGTTTAGCTAGTTAAAAAACTGGAATTAAGCGTGTCTGGCTACGTACGGTCGTTTCTACTGTGGCAGTGAAAGTGTTAATCGATATATTGGATGAATGGATTACAAAGCGAAGAGCGTACACGAATTGACGCTGTTCAATGTAAGATTTTCCATCAGTAGTTCGAGGCTGTACATTGTCTCGATCATTTCACACGACTCCAAAGCGCTCTGACCCGTTTTGCCGCAGCCAGCCTCCCCCGTCGCGCGCCGTCGCAATAAATCCTCGACAGGTGACCCAGCCAGCCCTCCCACGACTCTCCCAGCGGGCTAATATTTTATTACGCAATAAAATATGGACTCCTCGCGGCGAGTGCTCTGCGCCGTTTATCGCACGGAAGATTACGGCCCCCCTTCGTCTCATACCGCGTGCTAGAAATCTTAAATCACGGATCGTTGCCTCGCTTGTACAGCCGTGGCGCGTAGTATTCTTCCTTCTTAAATAAAAAAGAACCACCGAGGGATAAGCGTGAGGGAATACGTCTGCTGGCCTGCGAGTAAATTCGGTATGTCTGACCAGATACAGCCCATATTCTACTAGCAAAAATTACGACCACAGATTAAGTAAGGTTCTCTGCAATCTCCATTTTTGGTATCGTTACAAGAATTAGTAAGCTTCGTGTGCCTTTTATCGATTATTCGCGAAGTTCTGAAGTAGATTATTACCTCGCTGTAAGCTCCCTAGGCGGTTCCAATCGCGAGATCGTATTCGATCCTCTGTTCTTCCCTCGTTTTTGGCTTCCAGTTGAAGCCAGATAGGTAGAGGTTTCGTAAAGAAAGAGGCACATTGACGTGGCCGGGCTTCTATTCAGACGAACCAGTCTGTATACCGTAAGCAATTTCCGAAACGTGGCGTAGCGCAGATAAAACAGCATGGAACGAAGCATCGAGGTTTTATTGCAAGGGGGATGATTTGCCAAAAAATAAATGTGCGGCTTGTCCAGCCGGAAATTTGTACATACTTCGCGATTCCAAGCTCGACAGACCAGGGCTGGGAAGACGAACAGGCAGATAAGTGGAGAGATAAAGAAGAACGTGTGCCGACTGAACAAAATGTGTGTCGTGGCTTCGTGGTTGCTGTGTTCGTTTCCACGACAGCGTGACACGCTTTTGCCCCGTGTAATGTGGGAAACGAGACAGCCATTTTGAATGCAGTTTCTTGGCCAACGATGCATGGATCCGTTCACACGAACCAAGGAAGTTCGAGAGCACGAAGATCGGAAAAGACTTGGCCCTCCTCTTCCCTGTAAGCCCATCCTTGGCTCGATAGGAGCTGATACCAAGGAAGTCATTACCTGTTAGTCATTTCCCGTTCTGCGAATGCTTTGAGAAACCTTTTGGTGTATTACTCTCGGACGAAACCGCGGGAAACTCGGGGGGAAGCGAGAAAGTCGCGATATGAAATAGTATTCCAGCCGGAAGAGGACTCCTGCGGTGCCCGGAAACCACGACCTCACGTTCGTGGAGGTTTACTTGGGATCGTATTCACAAGATTTTCCGGATTTGTAAAAATTATACTGTTCAGAATGTGATACGAATAAATTCGTTCGGTTCGTTGGAGTACGCGGGAACAAGGAAGACACTTTGACCCTGGATCTAGGCGACCATGATGAATGGGAAAAGGAAAATTTCTCCATAATAGTGGAAGCCAAATGATCTCAGGTACTTCGAAGAAGGCCTGACCACCGATCAAACGAACCACGGAATGAGTTTCTTTCTCTATTCGAACGGGAAGCCGCAAAAGCACTCCGCTTGATAGGCCACTGATCGCATGGCATCGCCCATTGGCTTCCCTCGTGGCGTTGGGACATCTTTCTTGCGAACGGATCTTCACGGGAAACTGGATTCCCGTCAGTCGCCGACAAAGAAAATGGGTTATCAAGTCTCGACGTAACTGGGTTCGACAATCTTCGAATCGGTTCGAAGATTTTGCATGATCTACGTTTCAATGAATCATCCCCAACGTCAGGTATTAGAACAGTCTGCAGATTGTACCAAATCCCAATTGAAATTTCTCCCGTCCACGATCGATGACGTTCCACGAAAGCCCTCCCTATCCTTTTCAAAAACGAAGCCAGCCCACAGGGCTTGTTTCGCAGCTTCTCCCCTGTCGTTTATCCGTCCGGAGGGATGGGAGGAGGCTCGTACTTTATTTCCATTTCCCTCCCCAGCTTCTTTCCTTTCTCTGTTCTACGCGTTGCGTCGATCCCTGTACAAAGTTCGTTCGCTCACCTGGCGCGGATGCTTCGAACGAAGAAGAAGAGAAAAACGAAAACGGATCCCTGAATTCCCTTTTAGCCAGCGGCTGCGCGTGCTTCCCGTCTCTGATAAACGCCCGACGAATTTCCTTCCCCCTCGGTTGGAATGGAATTTCCGTGTGACGCGTTAAGGCGACGCTCGCGACAGACGCGCAGCAGCCTTGACACTGCAATTAAAAAAAGAAAAAAAAAAAAAACAGACGAGTCTCGCGTATATCCGGCGGATTTTCATGACAGACGTCCCGAGGATGAGCCGTCTGGCGCATCTCTGTCGACGTCACGTTTCCATCGTCTAGTGCGTTCGATCGTATTCGTTTTTCTTTCGATTTATATGCATCGGGATGCAGGAGAGACCCAGTTAAACTCGCGAGTTTTCGAAAACGACGGGTGGAGGGTTCGTGTTGTTTTGTTCGAACGTTGCGCGCAGTCGAGTCGCATCTGGCAAGTACAGCAGGGCCGATTCGCGATTGGCGTACAGCCAGCCACGCGAGACACTGCCTCGGAGAGTTCTGTTTCGAGTTCGCTACAACACACACCCACGGCTAGCCTAATTTCGCCCCGTTGCTTTTCGTTCCTGTCCCTTTAGACGGAAACAACGGAATCGATTCGATACCGTTCCCTCGTGCAATTTTGGGATTCCTGTTCGGGTTTACGCTCCTGGTCATAAGTACTAGGACATTTATCGAATATATTGTGGGATGTTAGAAAATATTATGAAATTGTTGAACGTCTGAAATAAATGTTGTTTAGGAGATATTAAAATTGAATAGACAAAGTTTTTAAAATCTATGAAGTAATAAACGTGGATCAAAGTGTAGAATTCTTACGTGACTTTATGTTTTCCTCGTACAGACTAGGTGTCCTAATACAGTAAATCGTCGATGAATGTTCGAAGGCTTCTCGACACTGTTTTTGAGTGTTCAAAATATTCCCAACATTGAAGGGGGGAACCTGTCAATTGTCCAGTGGTGGGGATGACATCTAAACACTCGGTGTCAAAGAGCCTTCGAACATTCATCGATAATTTACTGTATTTACGAGCGGTAGTGTACATATAATATTAAAAAGGGATAGTTTAGAACTAGAACCACCGAAAGACGATTCTCCAGAAGCATCAGTCGAGGAAGAACGTTAGATTATATCTTCTGCACGTTTAATTTTTCACGATCGAAGGCAAAAGGTGGTCGGACGCGAAGCGTCGAATGGAAGGGTGGCTGCAAGCCTGTGGGCGCGGACCCATTGAAAAACGACGGCCCGTTCTTCCTCGCGGCTCGTCCTCGTCCCCATTTGTTTACGCGGGCTGAAAGGCGTCGAGCACTCGTCACCGACGTCGACGTTGCGCGTCACAAATTGTGCGCAGTTGCTAATGTCGAGCACGCGAAAAAAACCCGCCTCGCACAAACACGCGTATCCAACCCCTTTCATCTTCCTTTCCCCCTGTTTTTTTTCCCCATAACGTTCGCGTCTTTTCATTTCGTATCGCCTTGTCCTCGCCAGGTTCGCCCGAGAATTCAAATTTTATTCGATCTTGTTATTGTGGAATTCGTTTCGACTGTCTGATGCAGATGTATTAACAGACTAACGAATAATTTGCAACATTTTAGGATATTCCAAGGACTTTCAAGGCCGCCATTTTTACCAGACGAAATATCAGAAGCCAGGTATCTGTATGGGCTTAGTTTTACGACTACGAATGATATGCGTACGTTTTTATTCTTACATAAAAAGTCACTCACATTCTATTAAATTATTACCTCGAACATAAAGTGCATCGCCACCCCGTTAAAATGGTTGATTGCTCGGCGGTACGCCTTTCAGAAGTTTCATTATCTCTTTTTTTTTTTTTGATCCTCGGGAGAATTTCAAACACGGTTTCGATCGATTTTTTTATTTACCCTCTCGCGTTTTGTTTCGCGATCCAGGGACGAAACGAACAACGATTGTCTCTCCCTCTTTCTGGCATGCGATCCACAGCTGCTGCTCGTCGTTGTTCGAGTAAACGGATCACGGTACACTCCCGCGCCCCGAGGGGTAGAATTAACACGTATGAATTTAAATATATTTCCATGGAAATGTATATTTTCCGAAACACATTGTGACTCCCCGCGATTCGATAGTCGACGGAGGCGCCCCACTCTCTCGGTATGTATTGCCGATTACACCTGCAATTCGCATCCCTTCCTTTACTCATGCAACTTAATCCTTTAAGTGTTTCATTCCATTTTGAAAACGTTCATTTGTATGCTTAATTATTTTTAACCTATGACGAGTATCCTCGACATAAACATCGAAAGGGTTAAATTGTATACGAACAGATTTCTAATTACTCCATCCACCCAGGAGTTCTACATAGAACTGGGACAAAGAAAGGTACCATTCCAACGCAGTACGTAAAACAACGATAATTACAACCGTACCAACCTCAACATTCTTTAAACAAAAAAAAAACACGAATCCTCTCATTCCCAACCAACTTCTTATCTTCTCCGCCAGAGTATCATATTTTACTGGGCACTCTCTGTTTCTCAGTCCATTCAAACGCCACTATTGTGTTCCCAGTATTGCACAACGTACCATCCCTTTCCCCCGAAACCTTCCTCCAAGGATCCGAGAAACACAACCGAAACCTTGTTGCATGGGGGTGGCTGCTGGGCGGCCCTTTGTTCTACCGGGCGTGAAACGGGGGTGGGATCCATCGCGATGTTCGCGAGTTCGTATTAAATAAACCGTGTGACGTGGCTGCATTTAAGCAGGGACACGGCACGTTTTGTTCCGCGACGATGGCGCAACGGTGCGTTCTTTTGTGCGCGCGCAAAGAATGCGCACATCGCCTTCAATTCCTTCGGTTTCTGGCTTTCAGCTGCGACGACGCAGCCTCGAGACTTATTGGGGTTTTTTGGTCGGGAGAGACGGCAAACGAGGAAACCATTCGCCAGAGAGTGGCTTCGTTTTTTTTTTCGCACCTGTGAAAAACGGCGATCGCGACGTCGCAGGAATGGCATCGCGCGACCAGAGTGGCTTCGTTTCAACCCCTTCGTGTGCTTGATTTCCGCGTCATTAAGCGTGTCTGCTATGGATCTCGTTTGCTGCGCGTACCGGAAGCACTCCGCTTCGCGTGTATCCCGGTGATCGAGACCTCGTGAACAATTCCTGGTCGGATCTGTCAACGAGCGAACAAAAACTGGGCTGGTCCACGGAATTAATCGGATGAGCAACCGCCGAGGTGTCTCTCCGGGTAATGACAACGATACTGTCATTGGTGGACTGCGGATCTTTATGCGAAACGTCATTTTATAAAGCAATTTGCAAGGACAGAATTGAGAACAGCAACTGCTTTCAACTGATGAAGATTATCGTATTAAGAATAAAAGAAAAAATATGTTTAATCCGATGGAAGTTTCGTATTCAATTGTATTTTACATACTCCTTTATACAGTAAATGAATAAAATCCGTCAGTATAGTCATCAGAACCTCTTGGACCAAATATGTTCTCCAAGAATTCCTTTGTTTTTGTATTATTTTATGTTTTTTTCCAGGGAATTCGGACGATTTTAACTGTGAATTTGAAAGCGGTTGGCGTCAGCCAATTGGAAAGATGGTCTCAAAAGGAGGCACGTGTTTAAATTTTACTATCAGACAGTTATCCGTACTCTGTTTGGCGTACAGCTCGCAAGTAATGAATTAGACTATATAGCAGTCGATATATTATTTCTAGTTAAGGATTAATTAACAGAAATTTCCATTCAGGAATGATCGGCCGAAGAGATCGAGAGAACTAATTTATTCGCGGATGGAAATTGCCATCAGCCGGTTCTCGTTTGCAGAAAAAGAATTATAAGGTTTCGATGCCGAGTGTGCAGACACGGAACTGGCTGAAAGCCAACCGTCCCTGGCATTTGGGTCAAAGCAACCTGCCATGCCATTCCGGCATTCGCGAATTCCTCCGCAACTACCACAACTCCTACCCCCAACCCCCTGACTACGCCCATCCCTTTTCCTCGACACTTCTGTCCCCGTCGTGCAGACACTCGGCGAATTGCCGATACTTTCTTTTCCTCCCCTCTTCGCGAGAAATCATGCCGATAATAGCCTCCGATATATCATATCATGTGCCACGTATTTCTTTCTTTATTATTTCTCGTATGATTTATGTTTTTTTTTTCCAGGGAATTCGGACGATTCTGACTATGTATTTTCGAATCTTCGATTAGAACGATCTTTATTATTTATGGTATGATTTATGTTTTTTTCCAAGGCATTCGGACGATTCTGACTATGTATTTTCGAATCTTCGATTAGAACGATTCAAATTTACCGCGCGAATTTGAACGGGATGAGCGTCAGCCAATCAGAAAGAGCATCTCAAGAGGAGACACGTGACTTCTCGAGTCTGGTCGAAGAGACGGTGTACAATTTTGTTGTCGGACGGTTGTTTCATTGTTTTTTTACCGTAAATAGGTTTCGAAATTGTGATTCTTTTGAAAAAGTTTTGCTATAAACGTGAAAATGGAGGACGAGATCAGTTGCGATGATCCGCAATTCATGAATATGCTGGAGACCTGTCTCCAAGAGAAAATCGCGGCAGCAACGAAGATGTTATTAGGTATGGAAAACGTGTTTTGTTTCATTATTTTAATACTTATGCTTGAACGAAGAAACTTTTCGCAGGTCTCGAGGCTGAAATAACTGATTTTAAAGCGAAAGTGCAATTAGGACTGCAGGCGAGGAGGGATCTGAAAGAAAAAATTAAAAATACACAGGAAAATATTATGGTTTTGAACACTAGTTTGACTAAGTATGACGAACCGTGGTTCTCTTTCAATTTTGAAATACATGAAAATAATCCCTATATTTCTACGGGCGTCGATCGTCTTATTTTCCCAATTAAAATATTTTCAACAGACAGAACAATTATATCATCGAATTATCCAATAAGAACGATCTAATGAAGCTCAATTTGGACAACGACTATAAATTGATGAGATTGGAGTCTAGACAACGCGAAGATATTCTGAAAGAATACGAGAACACGTGGCAAGCTTATCGTGTACATGAATTTTCTTGATTATATTCAATTACAATAAAGCATCTGTTAAGTCTCGAATACTTTCAAGCACAATTGCAACGTTCCGCAGGCCAAATACGAAGAGTTTCCATTGGCGAAGGCCAGAACAGAAGCCAAGGTGAAATTACAGAAAATTCGAATCGAAGCGATGGTGGTCGAGTACAAGATCGACCGATTAAAAAAGATATCGAGACAACAGGAGCACATCGCGTGGTTGATATTACGCGGAAAAATCGTCGAGTTTTCCCGAGCAATGTTACACAACATGGCTCTCGACAAGAATCTGACAGATTTGAATAAAACCATAGACGATCGCAAAGAGGAACTGAATTCTATCGACAAAGAGGTTTCTATATCATATACGACTATGTGAAATGTAATAAATGGTAAAACTAACATCAGGTTTAATACATTTTCTGTCTTATTCGTACCATAATAAAATCCTGAAGAAATGGAAGAAAGCTGACTCTTCACATCTGTTTTCACAAATCACATCGAAAAATATTATTTTGCATAAATTCCAACAGTCTACTAATAACATTTCACTTTTACCAAGACATCTCTCTATCAATATTGCTTTTTTTTCGCACAGCTATCGATACGATTGAAGATGCAAGAAGAGGAGAAACGTGTGCGAGAGTTAAAGATGCTAGAAATGCCACCGCCATCCGTTAATCATTCCCGTATGAGATCGATTTACTTGGACGCCTGGAAACGAAATTACGAGAATTCCATAGGTGCATCAAACTTTCTTTTTCACTAAAACTCTGTACAACTAACTTTTCAAATCTCCGAAGCGTTCACTAAAGACCGATCGTAAACTCGCAGACTCCATGTCCGTCGACACGGTGATGCTGGAGGAAATGTGCATAACGGACGAGAACTCCGTCGAACAGCGTCATCGGTCCTCGGCTCGGGTCAGCAAGAACTGCACTCCAGAGGACGCGATCGATACCGGAAGTCCTCCCCGCAACCAACACCAAGAAATAGGGCACAACGACGGAGCCGTCAAGATGGAGGAAAACATAGAACCGGAAGCGATCGATGGAACGGTCGACGATGAACCGGAGCAGCAAATGGACGTGGAATCGGAGCAAGAAGATGCCGAGGAACCAACGTCCTCGTTGAACATTAGCAAAGATAAGCAAGCATACGAACGTAACGAGGAGGAAGACGATCATCCGGTCGCAAAGAGGATGAAGCTGATGGCCGATGCGGGGAAAGTTCGAGGATCACCGGCGACTACATCGAAAGACACTCGATTGGGTAGTAAGAGGAGTCAGTTGGCCGATCCGTCGCCCGTTCTGCGAATCAAGAAGATCGAAACGGTTCGTTACAGCGTATCGCCGATGAAGAAAGATGTTTGGGCCGAGCCTAATCCCCCTGGCGTGTCTCAATATGGATACCCCGATAAGGGTAATTCGAGTTTTTCCTCGAATAACAATTTACCTGGACCGAAAGTCAGTCAGCTGCCCGATCGATCTCCTGCTCCGAGGATCACCAAGATGGAAAAACTTCCGTACGGCGTGTCCCCGATGAGGAAGATCGACCAGGCCAATCCGAATCCCGCCAGTATGTTCACGCCTGGACATTACGAGTACTCCGACAGTAATTTGAGTTTCTCTGTGGACAACAATCTGAAAGGTACTAAAGGTCCCTTCAGTCTTCGTTGTATTATTAACGATTCTTTATGCCGACAGACGATCAATTGTCACTGTACGACGGATCTGTTCGTGACTTCTGCGAATGCTCCAATTTGTCAACCCCGGTGAGGAACACGGAATCGGATCCAGTGGCTGGGACCAATCAAATGAATCTACCGTCTAACAGAACTCAGAATTTTCCACGTAATTGCGACGTTTCTTTTCCAATGCTTCTCCAAGTATTTATCATTTATCCATTTTATTCTTCCGCAGAATTCGACTTCGCGAATATTCTGAAGGGCAACAAATCACGCAATAATCTCTTCTGAAGGATTTCCATCGAGAGATACTGTTTCCATCCACGATCAATTCCACTAAGACTTTGTCCTGTTTATTTTGGTTGTAAAAAATAAAATCATTGAAACGACGAAAGATATCTTCTTCCCTCGATGAAAATCTTAATTCCTTCAACCGTATTCCAGCGAATAGAGTAATCCCCCAGAGGCGTTTAACACGCGTTCACCGAGCGTTCAGTGTTCCGTTCGAGAGATTCCCGCGTGACGGTGGAGCTAAATAATATTCGAGCGAAATTACGCGTACTCCGTGCGAGCCGCTGTAATTTCCACCAGTCGTAGTCTGCTAAAAAGCATCCGTCGAGCTTGGTCTCTGTTCGCTTCCGCTCTAAGAAACCGGTAGAAGGAAACATGAAAATCTCGCGACATAGGAGGATGAAGGACGGAGAAACGTGCAGAGAGAGAAAGAAAGAGTACTCGACTCGACGACTGAAAGTAGGTCCTTTAAAGCGTCCCCACAGTGAGCCACTTTTTAAAGACCATTGCCACCGACATTTAATCTTCCTGCTTGGAGATGTTTACGGACATCGTCGGGAGAGAGAAATCGTACGCAGTGGTTGCGTGAATACGGACTGATTAGCTTTGAATTGATAAGAGAACATTGGGGGGAGAATTGAACAAGGATTCGTTCAGTTGGCAACTCTGCCCGATAAACTGTCAGACGAATGGGAGAATCGAGGTCGTCCGAGATTGTGGATTTTAGCGGTTTCCCAGGCTGCGCTTTGATATCTCCCAGTTTGCACTCTATTCGCGGCGAAAGTTGTTGAATGGAACCCCCCGAAAGTGGTCTGATATAATTGGGTGAAAGTCGAGAGGCCTGCTCGAGGACACTTCCGCCATCTTGAATCCTTCGCCCGACTCCTAGTTCGCTGCCATATTGGATATCGTATCTCAGTTTGCGTACCCATTGACGTAACTATACGCTCTTCGTTCGAACATTAGAAAGTATTTGTGAAGATAGTGTTACCGAAGATTCGTGAAAAGATTGAAAGCGTCGAGTCTGCTTTAACGATACTATTCCCCTGAATACGAAGGAAAGACGACACTAAGAAGAAGTAGAAGTCCGTAAGGAAGCTCGAAACGAATTTCTTCCGCCTCGTGTTACGTCCCTTTGAGGGAGAAAGTTTTCCGTCCGCGAGAACGTGCAAGGAATACGCCGAGCAATGGATAATATAACTCTTTAATAAAAGTTGATGCACCACCCTTTTTCCTTCTTCTCTCCCCGTTTAATTACTTTAACCGGTATAATTGATATAAATTAACTCCGAGGAGGTTGGAATTCATTCGAGTCGCGGCAAGAATACGAAAGTTTGTTATTGCCTATCGTAACTTTCCCTCCCTGGGGCTAGAGGGGGTGGGGGGTGACTTCTCGTTATGAATGCGGCTTATGAAAGTGGGTGCTGGGCGTTCAACTCGCAAGCACTGTCGATACGTTCCCTCGGCCGGCTTGCCTTCGAACTTCCCTATCCGTCCAGGACAAAAATAAATCGGAGAATTTAATAAGACGAAGTTCAAGGGAGAAACAGAGATGCTCGAGAAAATTCATAATTCTACGGTCTACCCGCCGATGAAAAATGCAAGAGGATTTCGCGAAGACTTCAGAGCGGATACGGGGCTATAATTCCCGAACTTTTGCACCTTTCTCGTTAACATCGCTCAGTTTGCATATACTTTTCAACTTAATTATTCCATAAGACGAGCAGGACTTCTAAGAAATCTTCCAAGTACAAACAAAATTTCCCATTCGTTCGAGAAGCTTGTCCACTTTAATCGCTCAACGGGGGAAAAAAAATATTTATATACCGAGTTCGTCAGCCATCTTGGTCCATCATCCTACTCAAACATTTCCTGGTCCATGTGACAATTTCTTCGTAGACAACTCCCCTCGAATCCTAGATTTCTATCTCGTTCGCGCCAAGGCAGCCTTCGTCCCTGGTTTTATCGACACGTGACCAGAATCCAGACCTTGTTCCCGTGTTCGTGAAGAGGGACACCGGAAGTCGGCGTTCGCCTCGCCTAATACCGGATCGTTTCACGCGGATGCTTTACTCGGGGGGTCCGAGAGTTCATTTAATAAAAACGTCGCAACATTCGAATCAGGTAGCGCGGCGGGTTTTACTGCTACACGTTTCTCGTCCCTCCACCCAGTTGAATTACGATCGCGGTATAAAAACAGGGGAGTTTGGAGGTACTGACTCAGCTCAGAGTTTCTTCCAACCATGAAACGATCCTCTGGCCGAGTTTCGTTCGGTGGTTTAAGAGATTCGACGCGAATCAATTCCCTAGTAAGTGGCCGAAGTTAGACCACTGCTCGGGCATAAGTTCGCCTAGTTCTTGCCTTTCTGTATTAGTGTAAAAAATTCTGAATTTGCATAATTATCTGCAGTGCACCAACGATAGTAGAAAAGAAAATTTCATTGAAAAAACAACAGTAACGTGGTCACCGTTGATCCCCTACCTAACACGATTAGGCCAGGTTTCCGTTTACCGAACGGCGGCTCTTTAATCGCAGAACGTGCAGCGTGTAACACGCCATAATTAACAAAAGTTACGAGGCTCGTTTATACAGACGCCTAGGGGGGTTGGAAATGCGTGTGTATACGAGGGCGTCGCGGCTAAACGCCGCGCAGATTTATTCGCGGTCGTGACTACGTTCGTTCCCTTGTATATTTCTTCGCGATAACGATGATTTATCGCCGCCTCCCCACCGACCTCGAGCACCTCCCGTATTCTTACCGCCGCCATTAAAATGATTATTTCACGAAACGTCGGATAAATTACCGGGCCATGGTCTCGTTCACGTTGATCGGTGAGATGGGGGCTTTATTGCGAAATAATTATGGTCCCCGGGACACGGACTGCTTTACGACTTCGATAAATTATTCTGCGTTTATCGAGCTCCTTATCGTTTCCTGCGAAACACTTGCTATTGTTACCATCGTCGGACGATGGTCGAAACTGGTCAACAATGATTTCTGGTTGAATTAGAGCGAAATGCTCTTGCATTAACTGGAGCTATGTTTGTGTTTGTTTTATGTAAATAAATATTTATATTAAATAAATAAATAGAATGGATTTATGAAACTTGGAATGATGGTGGAAAGTTCTTTTCGTCGAGATAAGGTTTATGTACTATTTGTAGAAGATAAACGATGAAAAATTAAAAAATGGATTACGACGTGGAAAAGGGAATTTTCTCGTAACTCTGTCCGAGTGATGGCTTTCTGTCCCTTCGGTGTTTTCTTTATGAAAGTTTTCACCCTTACCATCTAATCCGGAAGTCGCGTCGTTACATTTTTCCGTCAACGTTTTCCGAATAAACAGGCAAATAATTTTCCGAAGACGAACTCTTCGTCGGAAGTCGATCGAAACTGCGAACTGTTCCGTGGACAGAATTATCGTACAATGGAGACGTTTCTACTCACGTGAACACTGACGTGGTTCGTCGGTCCCGTCGCCGCAGTCGTCGATGACATTGCACACCTTGTTCAGGGCGACGCAGCGACCGTTGCCGCACTGGAACTCGCTCTGCCGACAGGAAAGCACCGTCGTCGCCATGAGAACGCAGACGAATACCGGCCAATGCGTGTCTGAAACAAGACACGAGGACTAGTTAGGTTAAAAGCGTGTTAACGCGTCTTTGGTGAGCGTCGAACCGACACGACTGGAATTGTCTATACCGCAATATAACCAGAATGTTTATAATAAAATGATCTTGGATACCCTAATCTATATTGGGAGATTTAATAATAGGTTCAATGTGTAACAGCCTCTTATTTACAGTGGAGTTACGTTTTTTTCTTTCGTGACAATTCTCACCGAATAAATCTGTAACGAACGATATTTCCATCGGGGTAGAAAAGAACTGTTTTCCCCGTTTTTCGGCAGTTCCCCGAAAAAATTCTCCGATGTTTGCGCACAACATCGGAGGACGGGTATTCAAATCATCGTCGAACGATCCGCGCGCGAACGCAGAAGCATTATTTACGTACAGTTCGGGAAGTTCGTCTGTCCCCGGAAGCAAACAACGCATTCGTCTTCATAGTTTCGCGAGAAAACGCGGAAAAATTTATCATTCGCGTGTGTGCAGTTCTCTCCTTCGAATATCTTCGCCGGAATCGCGGATTGATTCAAACCCCCTCCACCCCTGTTTGTAGTATTCGCCCGTTCCAGCCGGGTTGAAGAATAAGATAAACGGTTTCGTCCTTTGATTGATGGCGAAATGGATTCCCCCGACGATTTATCTCGTAGGAATTTCCGTGGAATTCCTGGTCGAAAGGAAATCGCCTTCGAAATTAACGGGGGACGATGCTCTATCGCATTGCAGATCTTATAGCGAACAATTCTTCCACCAAGTCCAGTAATCTAATAAATATTCTTGTAACAAGCATCTTGTAGTATCCTAAAACTTAAGCAGAATTGGATCGAGACCTTTGTGGAGCAGCCACCAGTGTGTGTCTTCGAGCAACACTATTCAGGATCAAAAATTTCCGATCAATTTCACTGAAAGTTTTCAGGAAAAGCCGAAGGCGAGAAAAGAAACACAAGGAAACAGGATCCGAAGAATTGTGTGTTTCGTGAAATTAAAAGAGAAGAAGAAAGGTCCGGCAGGAGCCCAGAATAATCGATAAGGAACGGATATCGAGGCACGTCCTCTCGATTTCCGGCATCGTCTGAAAGCGTCGTCGACGTCGTTCGATCGACGAAGTCCAGATACCACCCCCAGGAGCTTCTGACGTTATCCACAGAAGCTCTCGTCTCTCCTCTGACTTTCGGACTCTCCTTCTTCGGTCACGTATCTGGTTTCCACGATCCCTCGACGTATACGGGATCCCTTCAAATTAATTCCCCAGACAGCTCGTTACCCTTTCGATTTGAAATCCAGGTCACACGTGTGTTAGAAGTTTGCTACATACGACCTGACCTAACTATTAATAACTATTCAATTAGATCGTAAAACCCATCGTACCATTTTGTATACAAGGTGTACCAAAAAGATGAGTACCCCAGATTAACTCGGAAGGATGAAGTTTTAGCAATGAATGTTCGATACAAACGGTTCAGGGTTTAAAAAGGGGCATCTAGATGGTGACCTTGATCATTAGGGGACAACTTTAGAAGTCATTCCGAGGTCAATTCGATTTTCTTTAATGGGAACTCCTACTTTTTTACTAGATTTGACATTTCGATCTAAAGATGTGACCAAACCCAGACCTCTGAAATTACTTCTAAATTTACATCCATTGTCATGATCAAGGTCACAATCTGGAGTACTCATTTTTTCGGTTCACCCTGTACATTTGGTTTCCCCGAAGATAGAAAGGTTTGCAAAAGTCGATTGCACCACTAAATCCGAAATGTTCCTCCAACATCGGCCGCCAATAAACTTTATCGCCCGGCTGTATACCTTCTTCAGCGACGTTCCAACGATCTATAGACGACACCGGATCTTTCATGACTGGTTTTTAAATCCATGGGATATTAGGGACTGCGCGAACTCGTCGAAACAAACTCGCTGGATATTTAACTTCTGATCCTGGAAAAGGGACGTAAGGGACAGCCGCTTCGTCGGGATTTCCAGGCTTTCCGCTGACGAAATTTTAATGCAAAGTCCCTCGTAAGTAGCTGAAACGTCGGGGTGGAGGATCGAAAAGAAAGGCGTTCTTCCGCGTTCCCTGGACGCGTCCCTCGCCGCTTAAAACTTATCCGCTCGCGGAAGAATAGCGACGTGAAGAAAAGTAGAATCGCATTTCTGTTCCTTTTCCATCTCGTTTTTACACTCTCAGACTCGATGTAATTTCACTTCTTCCGCGTGCTATGAGTAAGCAGAATTCGACGAAACTTTAATCGTTTCTTCAGCAAAAAAAGAAAATCGCGGAAATATTGCAAGATTATGAGAAGTTCCACAATACAAGGGTGGGCAAATTTATGAGAAGTTTAAGAATTTCAGATAATAAATGCACAGTAGTCTTAATCACCGAAGCAGAGTCAATAATAGAATGGAGCAGAAATTTCGAGACACTTTTTACCGACCAAATACGATAATAAAATCCTCATTAACAACTCTTTTGACAGAGACCATTTAAATGCTAAACATGTAAAGTTAGATTATTAATATAAAAGTTTAGGAAAAAGGATAACGAACCCCCAATATTGTCTCAGAAGCCATAGTATCGTCCACCGTTGTACTATAATTTAGTTTCACTCGCGAAACGTATATTCTTTCTTTCCCAGAAATACAGTCGAATCTAGATGAAAATGGTGTGGGTTCAATTTTCGGTAAGAATACGTCCCGTGAAGTGTGAAATTCCAAGGTTGTCGAAGAATTCCGGCCGAATTCTCACCGATCCTTGGATAAATGGAACTCGGAGTGAACGGAGACTGACTTCGGTCTCCGCGTTTTTCCGTCGGATCCGCCGCGGGAACGTGAAATTTCTTTCCAAGCACCGCTAGACAGCCACTCGTAGGCAAACGAGAGGAACCGAGAGGCGAGCAGAGTGAAAAAAAAAGAGAAAGGAAACGAGGGTGGTGGACGGAAGGGCGAGAGGGATGAAAATCGAGAATTCAGAGGCCAATTACTCGGTCCACTCGATGTGCACGCGGAAAATTAAACGGTTTGAGGGCACTGGAAATAAATACTTCGCGCCACCTACTCTCCCCTCGAGGACGCCAGGTGGAAAACAAAAAAAAAAATCGAGAAAAGGGAAATACTATTTCCAACGAGTTTGCTGCTCTTTCTCCTTGTCGCTGGAATTCAATCACTGGTACAACTCGACGCCATTGCTGAACGATATGACATTTTTATTCGAGAATTCTCTTTCGAACGTGTGACACGCGGACTATCCTGGACGGAATTCAATGGGGGATGACACCGAGCCTTGAAGTGGTTCGTTATTCCATGTATGGAGTTAATCCTGTGCACTTTAACGGCGAGTCTCACTCACCGCATTATTCTTTACACTAAAGAATGTTGAGGTCAAATGAATGTTTAAAAATGTTATTTTCAATTTAAGTACATATACTCTTTTTTCTATTTTTTATTTAAAAATATCACGGAGTTCGTGTTTTCCTATAGGAAAGAAGTTTGGAGTGCAAAGTGTTACTTGTAGTCTAACTACTGTTAAGATGAAATATTCACGAGAATGGTTGCTCAGACGAGCCCCACGAGTAATAAGACGATATAAGACGAGGGTTGCTTACTCGAGGCGATTAGTAATTTATACGCGGAGCACATCTGATGCCAAAGTACGTCTTCTCCTTTATCCCATTTACCCACGGTTTATTCATCCGGGATATATTGAGGGACCACGCTCGAAAATGATAATCCGACGAAAGTGGCTGAAATCCGGGGTCTCGAGAGAGAGAAAAAAAGGGGAAGTTGAATACGTCGCCAGGAAACGCGAGAGTCAGCGTTCGCTGAACGAGATTTACGGAAGTAATCCGTTTTGCACCGGTTACCTGTTACGACGAACATGGGGACCCGATCGAGCCATGATACCTCAATAACGAGTAAAGAGTGACAGGGTAATCCCTGCTGCAATTCTCGCAAACAATCGACCGACCGAAGATCTCGATTCCCCCTAATTTCCCAGCTTTCATCACACGTCCTTCTCGCGGAATCGTTTTGAAAAATATCGTAACAATTTCAAGACTAGATGAGATTTTTTATTGAATTGTATATCGCGTAATCGGCACGACAGTTGTTTCTTTTCGTGGTGCGATGCAAAAGATGAGATTTTATTTTTTAGTACAGAAATGTTCATATTATTAAATCAAAAATTTTTTAACAATGAATAATCCAGCTTCTTTGCAACGTACGTGTCATCGATATTTGAATGACGTGGCAGTCGAAGTATTAAAGGAAGAGTTCGAAAAGGTGGAAGACTTTCATGGATTATTACGGGGCTCTTATCAATTACTACTAAACTCCCAAGGAAATATACCGAACCGCACGAAACGCGATTCCTCGTCGTGCTAAAAAATTCATGCAGGGGTTTCGTTCCAAACGGTTACCAGCGGGAAGACGGTCGATTAGGGAAAGCGGTCGATAAAATTTTCAGTTTTCCCGGGTCACGTGATTCGATTACACAGGATCCCGTGACGGGCAAAGCGTGGGAGGAATCAGCGACGTCTGCCTGGGAACAATCCTCACGGGAACCGCATGGCGCGCTTCTATTACCCCGTTTATTTCTCGCCTTACCGTTGTCTACGCTGAAATTTCAGTTTTATTTAATGCTTCGCCACGGATGGTTACGCGGATCCGGTGGGAAATTTAATATTCTCTTCTGCCCCCACCGTCAACTAGGACAGGATTATTTCAATAAGAAATCATCGAGATATTAATATTACTCACGGTGAACGGAAGTGGTAACCGATGGCAACTGGTCCTGCCGTTGAACTTTCCGAACGAAATCAAATTATGGACTCGTTACGTTGCTTTAAATTTTCTAATTAACGTAACTCTGGACTACACGAAATTGTATCGGATGTACCAGGAAGTACTCCACTATATTTCTTAAAAAATAGTACTCATCTTCGAGGAAATACATATATCAGAAGCCTACGGCAGCCTCAGTGATATTTGCCCTCGTCCTTCGATATTCGCCGCCATTTCGAAAGGAGAAAAGGTTATAAAGATATTTTATACGTGAACTGTGTTACCAATCTATAGAAAAGAAATACAGTAAATCCTAGATGAATATTTGACGACTCCTCGGCACTGACATTTACTTGCCTTTTTTTGGAACGCTTATCTAATAATTCCCACACGTTAAATATTTCTAACGTCGCGAGCAGGTATCATCATATCCGCCAAACGATTCTTTCATCCGCACCATTAATCGGAGGCTCACGGACACGGCCAATCCTTTTGTTGTACGGCCAGAAAGTTAGCCATAGAATCTGGCACGAGATAGCGTGGCTTAACCGGGGAATAAACTCGGTGGTGGGGGTGGCCGTGTCGGTGCGCTCTAGAGTATGGAAAATTGGCAGGCTTCCACGGATCGCGGCCCTCGGCTCGTAGGATACTACCGCGCTCGGTTCTCCTCCGGGTATATATCGATTCATATCGGGTTAACACCCGGCCGCGATAAATCCGCCGGCCTCGGTTATTACCGTGCGCCCGGTAATAAGTCACGAGGCGCGAAATGGTAATAAACGTTGTCACCTGGTCGCGCTCGCGCGAACCCCCGTTCCCCTTTCGAAACGACGAGCCAGCGTTTCTCTGGTTATTACCGCGATATTTTCATCGTGTTCTCCGTTCTCCTCGTCAACCTGGAAAATGGAAGTGTTTCACGCAACGACCTTTCGTTTTTCCCGTTGGGGACAGGTGTATCTACCCCTGATTGGATATATGACCAAGTGAACGAGTGTTCTCGGTTTCGGGACGTAGCGATAGAATCTCAATGGATTGATAGGAAGGGAGATTCTAATTGGGCGTTGCTTCTAGCCCATCTTTGATCCCGTTGAAATGAACAAGCAAACCGATTTCGAACCTTTCGATCTAGATCGAAAACGATTCGTATCGTTTCGAAACGAGGAAAGATCGTTAGGTCGCCAACTTCGGTGTAACTTCCGGTCGACCAACGATCGAGCTGTTTCGAAATTCGATAACAATCGAGCCCATAGCGGTAACGATGAACGATCCTCCTGAAAACGATCGCGAGTAATTATCCAGGTTCACCCCAGACCGACCAACGATCGTGCGTCGATTAAAGATAACCATCGGGAGACTAATTTGTCCACGAGCAAATAGGATTCGAACCGTGGGGCAGACCACGTGACTCGAAGACCTCGGCCGAGTGATCTGGAACGTTTCCAAGGAACGAATACCCGGATTCTTCTGTTTCTTTTGTCGTGACCTTCGATCGGCTGTTCGAGAGCGAGTTAATTGGGCCATTCTCGATACGATTCGTCGTAAAAAAAAAAGAGAAAGAAAACTAAATGGACATGAAAACGTCACGTCGATTCGATCGATCGGTATCGGGGGAGTCTTCTGCTCCCGTCTGTTTCCCTTTTCATCGCTGTGCTGTTTCGATTCTTTCATCGAGCTTCGAGGGGAAGCTCGACCGGTAGACTCGTGGAATTTCCACGGACACAAGAGCACTTAACGGGGCATCGTCGATTCTCAGACGCTTCTTCCTTCCCTCCCTCCTTGCCCCCTCTGAACGGGGTTGATCAATATCCGCGGAAAGAAATAGGTCGTTCTTATTTCCGGTCCCCGGTGATTCCATTTCAAGTTCCGTGCCGAGGCGGTCGAGCACTCCGTTCTCCGGCCTCTCCCTATACGTTTACAGAACTAAAGAAGCTTTTCCAAAGCCTTATTTTGATAAATAAACTCTCGCTAAGTAGCTCGAGTAATCTTATTTAAAGAGAGGTAGCCCCGTTTCGATGTTCGATCACTGTCTCTCATGCATTCTACAGATTGTTCCGACACCACGATAAATACACGGACAAATACCCTTTTCAACATTTATTTCTCTTAAACAAACCTTGAATGCAGGATTAGAGATGATTTTTATTAACTGTATTTCACCTTCAGGCTGTCGAAGGTATCCATTTTGAGAAGGTATCCATCGGGACTTAAGTGACACGGTCGTAAATTATCGATCCCTAGACCTAAACAACGATCAGTGACGGTTGAGTCGAATTTTTTTTTTTTAATATTATTGTACCAGCAATCAGAAATACATTCTTAGAGTCCTTTATGAGGGCACTTTCAGTGAATAATAATAATTATTATATTATATAATTTTAATTATTAATATAATTATTAATAATTATTATTATACCAATCCCTCATCCGAGGTCACAATACGTAATAAACGGTAGAACGTGGATATCAAGTAACCGGTATTTCTCGAGAGATTTTTCAACCGCCAGGTACGAACGGCGCGTCTCGATATTACGAAATAGAAGGCAAACAACGAGATGAATCGCGGAGATTTGTTTCTGGGATGATCGTGGTCTCGCCGGCGTTTTCTTCGAGGAGACAAATAAATCGCGGGGGACAAAAGGTCCGTGGAGAAGTTCGGTGAACGTCTGCGCGATCTATATCTTTTCTGAAATCATGTTACATTAGGTAAAATAATTTTCGATCGACCACCTAGCGGTAGAATAATCTAAGCTGATCACGTTTCGTGGTGCACCCTGTATACACATTCTAGATCAGAATCGCCTCACGACGATGCTTCTTCGACCCTTTCTCTTTCTCGCGGGTCGTATACTTTTTCACCGTGAGTTTTTTCTCGAGCCTCTGGCCGGCTTTTGTTATCATTTCCACGATAAAGAATGCCGTTGCAGAAGGGTAGGAAGGGGTGCTTCAACGAAGATACAACCCCGGTGGTTCCGTGGCCCTTTTTGTCCCCCGTGGCCCGTGGACGAAAAGCCTCCTGACGCTTTTATCGCGAGCCACGTCTTCCCTAGGCGTCGAGAACCTCCGAGAAAATGGACAGAAGCCAGCCGAGGAGCAGATTGTCGGTTGCACACAGCTGCAAACCGAACGACCCACGTGCGCGCAAGTCGATCCATCTTGAGGATATCTCGATCCCTGCTCGTCAAATTTCCCACGACTGTCTCCGTACGATCCACGCCTGATCGAACGCTGACGGTTCGAATAATAAAAAAGAAAGTCCATCGGGAGAAAGCACGATTTACGAGGATCCTCGGGGGCTGAATTGCTGGAAGAAATTTGAATCGACTCGGATGGTCCTGACAGGACACTCTGTGAGACTATAGGACGTTCCGTTCGCGAGAGATAATCGACTCCGAGCACGTTTACGACCCAGCCACGACTTTTCCTGAGTTTTCGATATCTCGAGAAATGAAGCTCCGTACACGAGGGGAACATTTAACACGGTGGCTGCCACAGTGGAAAGAGTCGTACGTAGCCAGACACGTTTTATTTCGTTTTTTTTTAAGTCACAAATCGTTGGAAACGTGTACTTTTAATTAACAGTGACTGTTAATCTTGTTTTAACTGATACTGTAATATTACTATTTATAGAAAAATTTCGTAATCGTATTTAAACAGTCCAGCCTCTTTCCAATGTATACGTGTCAGCCAGAATTCGATTTAATTGTCTACTGAGAACGGTCGACAGTCGACAGAAGCATAGACCACGAATATTCGATAAAATTTCTGCGATATTACAGTGAACCGTATGACATCAGTCACAAAAAGTATTACGACTCATCCCCCAAAATGACATTGTGGATAAGAAAAAGGATCGGTAAGTATCTACTGTGAATCAAGCTTTACCTCGCAGCATGGACTCAATTTCTGTTCTCGCCACGAATGATTTATTACGGACTTCTTGGAACAGACGCCACGCAAAAGTTTTTAAATCGAATCGAACAAACTTGCCTCTTCGTGGCGTGTCATGTAATAGCGCGGCCTGTTGGGTAATTGTTACGAGGCCCCACTCCCTCGTATTGTCGCGGGTATCGAGCCACGTCGACTCGGAGCGTCATTTGAATCTGAATGTGCGGTGCCGCGAGCCGTTATAATGGCGAAGTCAGATTCGCGGAACTAGAAATGCCCGCGGCTACCAAGTTTCCCGTATTTTCCGACGAATTTCGGGACGAAACGCGTCACTCCGTGCCCAAGTTCGATCGAGTTCGCGTCGCGAGGAAGGAGACGCAATCGAGATTGCTGAGGCAATGGGTTAGCCTAATCCTCCTTTGATGACATACTCGAATTTATTGCTGTTCTCCAACTGTTATCCGACGATTCGTAGATCGTATCCGTGTAAAAATGTAATGTCAGCAGAAATACGTCTATCTTCGAGGGAGTTGATTTTGAATTTGGTCATTATTCTATTGTAAGATATTGATAATTCTGTTCTATTCTATTGAAACGTAAAAATTTATGTTGGATTCTTTCGAGAAGGACGCAGTGTTTAGTTGTATAAGGTGGCTAAATTATTGACGCATATTCAAGGTGGGGTAGAACTATGATTCTTCGACTTTGGATGGAAATAAAATGGAAAGAATATGTGGATAGGCTTGAGATTCTTTCGAATTATAGTGGGAGTCTCAATTATCTTTTTACGCCCCTGTTCAACGATAAGAAGGTCCATTTCCTGTATATGAAAGGGAGAAGTCTCGTGAAACAAGAATCGTCTCTGACACTAGAACTAACGAACCAGTTAAAATGACTTGGTCAGTACACTCTTATAACGACGATTAACTTTCCGTTGTCACGCTAGGTCAGATTAGCTCAGAATTTTACCGTTGAAGTAAAATGTCTCTGAGGCATCATTGAAGTGGCGCTGTACAGTAGTAAATCCAGATATCCTAAAAAACTTTTTTTCAAGAATTGTTTTCTAAACATGATGGAACTCTCAATGTTAATTTTTCATCACGACAATATAATCTACAATGTTCCAGCTTAATCTCAGAATTTTTTGCGACTTAATTTAACAAATATTTTTTAAACAACAGCTGATTGAATATTGGATCGGGTCAAATTGACCCAGCTTCAATTATAGTAAGAAAGTACCGAAATGATTTACATTATAAATTATAAAATCTATTCGACTGATCGAAATAGATCCACATTTATCGTTCTAGTATTAATAGTGAATTGATTTTTGGTGAGAGGAACAGACGCGTTACCAGAGTCTCCGGTTGAATTTCGTTGGAAATCGTCGCGTACAGAAATAATTCCAGCGGCGGAAGTCGGAGCTTCTACCCCGTTCATTAATTTCGAAACGAGGACGATTAATGTAATAATCTGATCCACCGGCCCTTAACGCTCCCGCGGTCTTTCTCCCTCTGGTTCCATTATGAAATCTGCGTACAATTTTCGCGGGCGCCGCGTGTTCCACCGGGATCGAGGGTGGTTGAAGGGGAGGCGAGCGGGACCGCGAGATCTTAATTACTGAATTGTTCGTGGAACGTAACGAGGAACTACTATCGTGTTGAATCTGTCTCGATAGAGTGCTTCCACATCGGCGGGATTAAGAACGAATTGAGAGGGCGTATTTACTGTATCGAAGACACGTGACTCAAGGCTAGAGCAAACTTGACGGTTTCTGGATAAATGTGTAGAGTGAAAGTGTACGAATCTGTAGAAAAAATTGGAGAATATCTGTGGGGTAAGGGTTACTTCCACCAACCTCGATTAACTTTAACGAACGATTACAATAAGAGCATTTTTAAGCGTATGGCTGTTCCTAATCTATCTTTTCGCCATTAATCATTTCATACCGTTAGACCATCAATATTTCTTTCGTATCGATATCGCTGTTTTCTCGAGCGTGTCGTTTTTTTGTCTCGAACGACTTTATTCGAACGAGAATTCCTCTCGTACCGCAAACACACGTTTAATTCGACGCTTTTCGCGCGTGTTAAAGCGCGGACGCGTGGAAAATGGTGCACTCAACGACGTCGGTGCAATAAAGGGAAAACGAAGTGCCGTTTCCGTGGGAAGTTTTAGAGCCGATATAACGCTACGGGCGCGCGATCGCGAAGATGATGCGTCGAGGGAGGAGAATTCTTGGTGTACACATATGTGTATATCGTATAGCCCGCGGAAATCCTTTCGCGACCGTATCGAAACTTTCCATTCTCGGTTGCTTCGAGACGGGACCGCCGTTCGAGATCTCGAACCCTTGGCGAATTCCTTTTTCTGTGTCTTCCACGAACATATATATCCTCCACTATTCGTCAACATGGATTTCTACTTCTAGTTCTTTTACCTAGAAGAAGTGTGATCTCTGTCTTTGTAGGAAACGAGATTGTACATGGGAATATTGTCAGGAATAATAATACGTGGTCGTAACGTGAAATTTGGTACGTAACTTTTCTCGTGGAAATTGGCAAGGCTAGTGGTACCTATAGGTTGGTGTATTTTAAGGTCGGATATTACGTAGAATCGATTTATCTTGTGTAACCGGCGAATGGTGCGGTGAATCTTTCGGGGAAATTCAATTACCGTATGGGAAACAGAAAAATAAGGCAGAAGAGTCCGTTGGCCTCTCTTGGCTCGTGCGGTAGAACGCTTGGCAGTCACGCGAAGGGCCTCGGGTACGAACCTCCCGTTACGTAGGATGATTTTTCTTCGGTTTCCCTTGGGACTCTGGAATACTTTATAATCGTATTAATCTGAACGAATGATCGTAATAAAGTGGAAGTAGAATGGGAATTAATAAAGGGAAAGGATATATGTATTAAAAGTTTGAAAAATTTACGAGAATAGTTTGGGGGGTAATTGATGAACGTAGAATAAAGAAGAGGATGGCTCGATGAATATTTCAACATCACAGAGGGAAATTTAATTACGTTACTTCATTATGAATGGAAAGGGTTGATTTACTACGGTATGAAATTCTGAAAACATTGTTGAGTTACGATAATCGTTCAAAGAATACCGAGTTTAATGAAGTCCTGTGACGATCAAACGCGCGACTCCGGGCGAACGTAGAATCGGAAATTCTCAAGGTGAAGGGAAACTTTTTAATAAAGAATGGTTGGAATTGATTGAAGCCCCTGGTTAAAAAAGGGACATTCCACGGCTCCCAGACAGGGAAGACAGCGCGCAGCTTCCGGCTAAAAGTCTTTCTTCTATACGACGCCAGAAAAGGGGGGAGAGTCTGTGTCGTGTAATCGGGGGAGGAAGTTTCTTCGTCGCGATAAAGACAGATTGGCGTGGTGGAAAAGACTCCTGAAGAAAATGTTAAGAGGAGAAGGAGCTTGGTAGCCGTGTGCCTAAAGCAGACATTCTTGGCGGGCATATTCGCGAGGCAAATGGCTGCTACCAGCAAATACTGCCAGGATTGTGCTTCATACCCGTAAGATTAGACCGTGTCAGAATATTATACAATACACTGTGTGGCATAAATACCTATAAAACCATCCTAAAGTTTTCAATTCTTATGTATTCTGGTTAAACTAAAAATGAACCAAGTATACCATGTCTGAAATCGCGTTGAGAAGTAATGTTTCTCTAGAAAAGAATAGACTACATTCCCTAGATAAAAGTGGTTCGTTTCTATTTCAACCACCATACATAAACATTATGTAAACTTCCTTTAAAATAAATGTCCGAGTAGGTCATTCATTAATTTATACATTTCTGAAAATTTATAGGACATTATTCTTCGTTATTTTCCCGTTGAATGATATTTCCTCTCAACAAAACAAGAACCTTCCGAGGAAAGTTGAATGAGTTGGAACTACCTAAAACTATCTAAATGATGTAAGACCATTCGAAGAAGAATGGGGTTCAGGGAAGGAAGAAAAATTCCGGGAAACCATCGTCCAAGATAGATCGTCGTAGAATCCAGTTCTTCCTCCGTCCTCGCTATTCGTTCTGTCTCTGTCGCGGGACAATTCTATCCACGTGAAGTTTGTCCCCGGTGGTGAGACCCGATTCGGATTCGTTTCCCTGGCGAGAAAGCCGAATGAATCGGCGATTTCGGGAGACGTTCGTGGACGAGTTGTACTTTGAACCGGAAGCTGGTTGCGGCGGCAGGAACCACGGATCCACGAGGCCGCCACAAGAAAACGGATTCGCTTAATCGGATTCACGAAACGACGGTTTCCGTGAGACCGACGTTACTCGACGCGACAAAGGGAATTCCACGATCCTGCGGTCGTCAGCGTTTGCCTCATAAATTGTTTTCTCATCTGTGTACGAGTGACAGAAAAAATATATTTTACACTTTTGACTTATTTTTTTATGTAGAATCACCCCCTTTCCGGTTTTGCCGCCAGTTACATTATTCATGAATAAATATTATCATTATTAAAAATAAAATAAATCAAAAGGGTTGTAACTTTTTTGTCCACTACTGTCAGTAGAAGTGATTTCTACTATGATTCACGAAATCTGAAACGATTACTAGTACCGAGATGTCGGTTCTTACTTGTTAAAAATGGCGTGAAGCTCGCAAGGATTTCTCTGGAAACGGATCTTCCACGATCAGCAAGGGGTTCCCTATCGCAGCACGATCATCGTTGGTGAGTTCCATCGACGTCACGTAATATCGGCGAACGCGTTACGATTAGCTTAACTGCGTGTATTCGGACCGTGAATTCGAAGACTCGTTATCGATTATGCACCGATAGCGTTAACAGGGTACCGAACGTTAACTGGACGAGCGTGGTGGAACACAGAAAACGCATCGATGGTCGAAACTTCAAGCGTATCAGAGGGCTGATTTTTCGTCTGGTAAAAAGAATCGACCCATCGGCCATTACCGTGCCTTTATTCGTCCCTTCCCCCCCATCTTTTGATACCAAGTTCGCGGTAGCTGCCGCGAACGCCTCCATTACGCGGCCATTATAGCGGAAATAATTTGCAAGAGTTTTTCGCCGATAGGTGAGAAGGAGGCGTCGAATATCAAGGATCGCTGGTGAATTCGATGAAAGAGGAAGTTTTCCTGCGGGAGAATATCCCGTTGCCTTCGACCCCGTGTGGATATAATAGGGTGATTCAACGAACGGGATTCTCTGTCATGCTAATGATTAGACTACGTTCTATGCATTTGCTCGACTAACAAATAAGTCTGTCGAACACAATGAAGTGAAAGAAATTTCTTTTACATTGATATTGTGCTTCCTGTAATTCTATTGTAGGGGTGACAAAAGATAAAATGCATTGAAATTTAATATTAGAAGCAAAATTCGACAATGTATTTTAGAGATACTAAGAGTAGCCTAATTGTAAGTTGCGATGTCTACAAAAATGAAAATAATTCTTTCAGACTTCACCAGTTCAATTTGTACAATACATACAGCTTGAACAGTAAAATTACGGATCTTTCTTTAGTACGATGTCGCCATCACTTCCTGCTTACGTAGACCCGTTGTCGACGCTCAAATTATTAACCGATATCAATTAATTTCTTATACCAGGTGTATTTCTGTTTTATTATATAAATCAGTTCCCAATTTAATAACAAAATTTTTCGTGCACGGTTCTTTATACTATATAAATAGAGTGACAATATTATGGACACTGGCGGTAATTAGGAAATCTACCTTATGCATTTATTCCTTTGTCATTCTGTATCTTTTATAAAGTGTATTGTTCCCTGAACAAAAAAGAAACATTCCACAACGTGTCGAGATCGATTGGTGAATATTTACAATGGACCCAACTGCGTCCGGGAGAACAATTGACTCTCCCTCACGCGTATATTTTCCACTAATTTCCCTATCGAATTAATCACCGTTGGACGACGGGCACCGCCAACACTCATCGTTCGAAATTCAGAACGCGGGGGGGGGAGGGGACGGGGTATCCGGTTAAACGCGAGAATAGATTCGGGGCGGCGTAATTGCCGCAAGCCGGCTCAGCTGGATAGATTATGCGAGTACGCCTCTCTATACTCGCATCTCGCTTTATTACCCGCCTATGCGGTTGTGTACATTGATTTTATTGCATGATAAACCGGCAACGGTGTTAACCTTATCTACCGATAAACCAACGATCCCATGGGCCTACATTGTAACGATGCCAGTACAAAATTAAATATAAGTTTTTTATTATGGAAGTTTCTTCTATCGAAAAGTATTAGTAACACTTCTGTCTGCTATGAAAATGTAAAAAAATAATGTAATGTTATACATAAATCATATACATTTTTCTGTTTTGTTTGCGACTAAAGTTCTTTTTTATAAGGTCAATCAACGGTAT
Source organism: Dufourea novaeangliae (assembly GCF_001272555.1). NCBI lineage: Eukaryota > Metazoa > Arthropoda > Insecta > Hymenoptera > Halictidae > Dufourea > Dufourea novaeangliae. Next base: position 943,362 of record NW_015374251.1, on the reverse strand, counting down.
TATAGAAATAAAATGGGTGCGCTTTTTTATAGGATAGTGCCTTGATTATAGAAGATGTAGGCATATTTTCAAGAACAGTGAAAGTTATACAAGAAGAACATGCAAGCGTTTCGGCACGAATATGCATAGTTAGCGTTCGAACTATTTGCGAATTACCACAACAATGCCTGTGACAGAATCCCGATGTACCATTCAGCGGCTAATGTACAGTAACAATTAACTATTATTATTCGTATTACAGAATGATTTGTAGTCTTCGATGTATACAGGCTCCGAATAATACGTAAAAGCAGGCATCACGTGACTCGAAGGGGTTCGATTTTTATTTTTCAGAAAATTCGATCCATTCCATCTCACAAACAGTATGTGCGAACTTTTTCCAACTATCCCTTTATTAATAGTCATTTGTGTACCTGCAACCCCCCTCCTGCTCCCAGTTTCACGATCGTTTTCACGTATTCGTCCGATAAACGAACGCGCTGCGGCAGCAGTCCAGAGTTCCGAGCTGGTTTTCATCCCGCAGGGCGTCATTAATTAATGTCAGCGCGAAATCACACCGGGAATTAATTGAATTCATCGTCCGTGTTGCTCGTTTATTTCCGGACACGAACGAACGAATGTTAATTAACGTCGATCAGCCCCTCGGAAAACTCACCGGCTTCGTGGGGACGGGAATTGTGTTTGAAATCGAAGTTCTGCGGTCGAAAAGTATAAAAATTGATAACCCCTCGGGCTTAAATGGTCGTTGCTGATTCGACGATTTTTGCCTCATATTTTAATCTACAAAAATAGGATAAATAAATCATTTTTAAATTACCTTATACGTTCGAGATATGACGGACCTCGACTACTGAATCTCTTCGAGCTAATTGTCTGATCTTCATTGTGGATTATATGGCAACTGGAAACGTGTGGGTAGGAATTTTGTCCTTTAGAGAAATCGGAGCAGTGTTCTTCCCGAATTTTATTACAGTTTCGATCGAACGAAAAGAGGACAGGCAACCCGCCGGAAGGAACATCGGTAATTCGAGTTTCGAAAGTTTAGGAAGACGCGCGCTCTCCCCGACTCGCTACGTAGAGACTCATTTAGATAATGAATAAGTTTCAACGGTGAAACGTTCGTTAATAAAACAGGCTTCTAGGAACGATCACGGTCCTTTGTAATATTAACGGTGACGAAGTGGTCCTTTATTAACGGACGTAGCAGGATTTTGTTAACAGTAAAGAACAGACCTGAAACTCTATACGAATTAAGGTCTTCCTATAAAGTTAGTTTAACGTATATCGAAGATGGAACTGAGTTCATTTAGCGTTGTACTTATGTGAACTTTGCGATCGAGTTGTTAGATTTGCCATTGCATTAGTCAGACTCATGGTATACCATACACATTGACAATGTCACCAGATTTATTATAAGATCCTCGAAAAAATTTCGAAGGTGCTTTGAAAATAAAATTCCTTTTTCGGTATGATGCATTCAAATATACATAATAGGTATATATAATCGCCCAATTTGCAATTTGCGATTTCTTGTAAAAAAAATCATTTCAATTTTAGCGCAGAGGTCGTCCAAATTGCGATAAATCGCTTAATCTGGCAGCACTGACCGAACACCTTATCCCACAGTAGTATAAGTTTACGATATTTCCGACAAAGATTAATTCACTGGCTGCACTGCTGCATTTCGTAGAATACTCTACGGCCTTATTTCCATCGTTTTTCCTCAAGTTCTCTCGTTACAGTGAAAACGGTAAAAATTCCATTTCCGTGATTTATCAGTCTATCCCTTCCGCTCCGCCCAAGGGCCCACCGTTCGTTAATAATGCAAGTGTCGTCCGTGATCCCAATCGAAGTCGGACTTGGGATTTCATTATCCGAACCCCGTCGACTACTTTGTTACGCGCGATCGTGCACGAAAATGAGAGGCAAACTGGTTGGGGTGGGTGGGGGTGTGTCTGTAACCCCCGGCGAGAAAAATAAGGGAAGGTCGGTTTAATCGAGATTCGAGAAAGATTCGAGATTACACCCGGTTCTGAATGGCGATTCATCGACGCTTCTCGCCGGTGGGAAATTGCGGTTCGAAGGGTAGGTAATGGGAAACTCGGCTACGTGGGACGGGAAAATTCTTTTTAGTGGCCAGCTCTCGGGTCCACCTTAGGTTCGAGCATTAACAGAATCGAGTTACTTTTTTCTTTCTTTGTGGGCAGATATATTGTCCGCGTCAATTGTGATTTCAATGTAGAATATACTGCGAACGTGACTTTAGGGCTGATGTATAATATACATAGACTACTGAATGTCTGAAGCTTGCGTTGGCTGACTTATGATACGTTTATACTACTGTGGACAAAGTTACTGTAGACTTGGACTACTTACAGAATGGGTTATGATGAATCGAGGCTACTTGAACAAATTACTAGTATATGTATGTCAAAGCTAGTTCAATTTTAGTACTGTCTAATTGGATTCGTGTCGTCAATACACCTCCAATATCAGCAGTTCTGATCAATCGAAGGATCCCGTTATTGGCCCATCTTTGAAAACCGAACAGTAAGGCTAACAGCTCCCCCCAGTCCGGTCCCATCAACGAGCATTGTTCGCTGATCAATTTGCTCGATCGAAAGCCGGCTGTCTCGCAGTTACGTCAATGTAACTCGACGAACTACGGCCCGATCGAGGACTTCCGATGGCTTCGAAACGTCCTCGAGGATCCCATCGACAGGATCTGGCTGCCTGCTTGCCGCGGCACGCGGAAGGAAATTAATTCTATTAGCCATGCCTGGTTTGACTGACTTCTGGGACTAATTTAGCACGGCGTCATCGAGATAGATCGAGGCTGACGATGAACGGACGAGATAATTCGCGGTACCCTACCTCTCCGATCTATCCGACGGGAAATTTGCCGCAACACTTGTCGTGGACCCTGGATAGACAGAGAAAATTTGGGTATTTCTGAAATTCGTCAAGACGAATGGACGTACTGTCTGTGAATATTGCGATAATCCAATAAATATTCCTCAGTTTTAGTCACTTTTTGCCTGTTATTCTTTTCCTATACTGCAGAGGGTTCGAATTGTTTGCAGAACAATGGCGGGAGAAGAAAAATTCTGGTGCAGGGAGAAATTTAATATTTTTCATCCCTAAACCTTAGTATATTTATATCGACAGTTGCTAGAACACCTCTGTCTAAATGAAAAAAGAAAATTGCCGCAGTGATATTGATAGAAATGACAATGGATACCAGCACCTGGGGTCGTAGTACGGCGTTATACGCAAAAACACTTCGACCCTTATCAACCTGTCCAGTCCAATGGTAAGAGACCCACTGGGACCCGGTTCAAGGTAACGAAATTTCGGATAGGAGGTAGCGAAGCGAACGACGGCTGACTGGCTGGGTGTATGATTTCACAAGGGTCGTCCCTCCCTTTATCACGTTTTCCAGCTGGGCCCGCGGCCAACCTGACGTAACCCCTAACGAAAGAATCGAATAAGGGTGGCCAGTGGTGTAGCAGAATCGGGGATGGCCTCGATTTCGTTAACTCTCATCCTCCCCCCGTATCCGTGGGTCCAAATTCGATTTCCTCAAAAACGAACCTACCCTTCGTTGTACTTTTTCTAACTCGACGCGTTACACGTGATTCAAAGGAGTTTGTTCGAGATTAAATTCTAGAACCTGAAGGAGTAAATTGAAATAAAGTTGATAAATAAATAAACCGAAGGTGTATCCTTTTAAGATCATCCTGATAGAAATCGCAGGATCTTTATGCCCGACCAAACACTGGCTTGTACTACTGAATTCAGTTACACTTCAGGGAATCGTATTGCCTTGATAACTCTGTTTTCTTTCCGATCGTTCTATCCACGCCTTCGATCAGACAAGCCTTTCATCGACTTATCCTCCCCCCGTGTATTTCACAACTTCGCCTCGAAAGGGATCGATCGACTTCCGGATAAAGCTAATTACCGTTCACGCCGACATTGATCCCCCTCCCCCCTCGGACCCCGCCATCCGTTTCCGCTTTTGTTGCAACCCTTCCGGCGTTTCACCGGCGAATTGGGGAGGGATTTGTTCCCGTGATCGATAACCGATACTTTATCCGAGGTAATCGTATCTTTTCCCTGCCTGATACAAGCACCAACTAGTCATCCTTCGGACTGCAAGTCAGAAAACTTTGCTACACTCTCTGTCTCGGGAGGCTAACTTTCGAAACGAAGTTACGAAAAATCGACGGTGCGTTTAATATTGTACAAAGGCTCGAAGATCCACGAGCAAACTGTCATTGTCCCCGTTGCCACCGATAACTTTGCTAGTCAGCTAAATTTCTCTAATTGCTCGGACGCCACGCTTCTTACCGAGATGCAAGAAACCTCGAAGGCTTGTGGAATATAGCCGAAGGCAGGGATCGAGAACTCGCAAGGTTATCGATTGCATCCCTTCCTTCGCAGCTTGAAACACCAGAAGGGTGCAAGCAAGATACGTTTAACCCCCACCACGATGGAACGATGAAATTGTTCTGTCAGCAGCCACCGGCTATACCCATGCCTTCCGAAGATCTCAACCCTTTATCTCGGCCAGCCCTTCGCAGTCTTGCTGATTTTCATTCTACCTCGGCCATCGTGGCCTCTATTCAGAAACTTATTAATCTACATAACACCTGTCACAGTAGGTACGTAATATATGCATATAATATGTATATAAAGTATGTGTTGCACGATCTATGTGGAATACATAATTGATGGGGGATGAAAACTGTTAATATAGTGAAGGAGTTTGACAGGTAAGAAAGTAGATTTAATGTATGTAGTATTTTAACTCTTTGTATGTAATATGTTTAAACAAACTGACACGTTGACTGTCACAGTGAAAAGGGTCGTACGTAGCCAGACACACTTTACTTTATGTTTTAAGTCATAAAACGCCGAAAATATATGGGTTTAATTAATACAGGCTTCTTTTAAATTATACTCCAATATTATTTTTATGCAAAATTTTGTAATGGTATTTCTATAATCCTCTTTGCAATCTACGTGCCACCCATATTTCAGTGACGTGGCACTCAAAGTGTCAACCAGTGTTATTATATGTCTTCTTTATAAATAGCTACGAGTAAATGATTACATTATTACATATTAAAGTAATTCGATAATAAGAGCCTACGATCGACGACCATTCGCGCAGCACGATAGGTGTCCAACCCGTGTACTATAATTAACGTACCGATATAATAAAGGGTGAGTCCCGAGCCAGTTAAGTTTCGGTGAGTTACGGAGCCAGAGTTCGATTCCCCGACGAGTTTCCCCGGAGATTAAATTTCGAAGTTTACTGGCGGGCGGTTTCCGACGAGAAAATCAGACCTTCACCTTTCGATGTGGCCGCGCTTTTCTTTCGGACGGGGGTGGGGGGTGGTGGAAAATCGACGGGACAACGACGGCCCATTATCGAGATGGAATTTTCGAGTCGCTCGATAGGGAACATTTAATGAATCCGGGACAATAGGGACTCGTCGGTGGGGATGGAAGTGAATTATCGGGAAGTTTCTTTCTTCGACTGCTTCCCCGGAAACGAGTTATCCGGTCTACAATATCCAACACCTAAAATTAGGTTCCTGAGGGTAATTTTGGAACGGAATGTCTGCCTATCTCAACGGAGATACCAATATTAAATTCAATTAAATCTTTTGCAATGGGATGAAATAAAAAGTATTATAAAAATTATTAAATTTAGTAGATAACAGGCATTAATTAAGATGGAAATTGTGGAGTGACGAGGGGTAACGCATGATTTTTCCCGTGTGATCGGAAAACCGCAACCCCTAGAAGTTTGCTGACTCGCGAGACTTTCGAGCCAGCCAGCCAACCGCGGCAGACTTTGAACAATAGTAGTTTGTACCGCGGCGGATTTAATTGAATAGAAATTAGACCATCGATCAAGTCGGGGTCGAAAGGCGTCGTTGAACCGTTCCGTGCGTTTACCCCGGCTGGGAAACTAGACGAGAACCTGCAGTGATTTTCCATGGTTCAGGGGACCATAGAAACCGATCATAGAAACCGCTCATTAATTCCGTTTCGTTGCACCAGTACTTTCGAATCAACTAATGATTTATGAATGGACTGCGAATTTTTATGCAAAATGACGTTTTCTAAAGTAATTTATAAAAACAGGAGCAAATGTAGAAATTTATTTTTTCTCTTAAGTATCTTATTGCGTTCAGAATAAAATCGAAAACTCGTTGGATCCGATGAAAATTTGGTTTTTTATTACATTTCACAGAGCCCTATAGGCTATAAATTCATAAAATCCGCAGTCTATTTATGAAACTAATATTAAATGGTAGTAGTTTAAACGAAATTGAAATTCTAGATAGATCAGCAGTGACATTTATACGTTTCGATCAGAATTTTGAAGGTAATTAGACACCTGTGATTCCTGTTCACCCGTCATTAGTAGCGAATCAGTCAGCATTTCCTCGAGTAATCAGGCCACCATGGCCACTACACACGCGTAGTATATAGCCAGTTACCTCCTGAAGCGATCGAGCGATGCCAGATCGTTTGGGCTTTGGCGAAGCACGATGTATACACTGTATTTGCTTGCTTTCGGAAGGGTCAGCTTTCCCTGAATCAGGCACGCCGGCTTAGACAACACTCGGGCAAATTGTGGTTGTGTTGACTTGAGGGGAATAACGAGGTTAGGCTTGAGTCATGCATTGGATAGCTTAATACTAACATAGTTGCGTCTTAGGTATACGAGGTCTTATCGAGTATGATTATGATCAGATCTGGTTTAGGCTTTGATCTAAATACTCTCTCTCGGTTACATCTGGATCTGATCAGGATCGTGTTTAGACATGGATTAGGTTGTATTCCGATCAAATACCTCCCCCAGGATTATGGATGTTGGAATATATTCAGGAAGTCTAGGTTCCTAAAACGAACCACTCACAAGGGAAAGACCCAGACTGTCAGACTTCAATTTTAATTGGGCTTTGTAAGATAATAGTATAAAGGTTCCTAATGATATGTATGAAATATTAGGTGTAGACACTTGGTAATTTTAAGCATATAAACAATTAAAGTGACGAATCTTCAAGATAACGAATATAAGTCAATTATGTATTAAAAGAGTTAAACAACACGTCGGACAGTTTGGGTCCTTCCCTTGTCAGTTCTTCGAAAACAGCACTAGGAACGCCAATTCAGACCAGTCTCCCGTTAATTCCATTAACATCACGGAAGTATACGACGATTCACTGTCAAGATCGATCGAAATACGGTCATTGGGCAAAGGTATTGGTCTTAAAATGACGGTGAATGGCGTGCGATCGCTAGGGTCCAATATGTTTCAACAGAAAGACAAGGAACGGCGGGAGAACCGGCGATAATAGAGAGAAACGGGTTCACCGGCCTCCAGACGATTCGTAAAGATTGATTTTCACTCCGCGGTACTTTGATCGCGAACGCTTAGGCTCGTGGATCACGATAAAAGTAAAAATACATCCTCTATCTACAGAATGAGTCACCCAAGATTTTCACCCGAAATATCTCCGTTGTTTCTAACGATATGAGAAAATGTGTACGGGAATATATGTTTGCATCAGTGGTTCAATTATTGTGATACCGACGATTTTTTTCTCAGGGTAATACTTTCCGATAAATATTAAATAGCTCACCCTATATGTGCGACGATCAATACACATTAATGTCGTAGTTCGAAATTGACTCGAAATTAAATACGCGCTCTACTCTCCTCTTCATGTACAAAATATTTTTACATTTCGTTACCGAACAACGAATCGAACAATTATATATTTAAACGGGCTGCTGGTTCTATGGAAGTCCTGTGGCTATCGAGGTACTACGCTTTCGGCGTTCCTCAAATATTGATGCACATTAAACGCTTTCAGC